>NW_027487009.1:0-18353 GCF_050908995.1 Andrena cerasifolii | reverse complement strand
ATATTCAAAAACCGATATTGAAAACCAATTATTGAAAAACTGATATTGAAAAACCGATATTGAAAAACAAATATTGAAAAACTGATATCGAAAAACTGATATTGAAAAACCGATATTGAAAAACCGATATTGAAAAACCTATATCGAAAAGCTGATATTGCAAAACCGATATTGAATCCGATATTAGAACCGATATTCAAAAACCGATATCGAAAAACTGATATTATAAAACCGATATTGAATCCGATATTAGAACCGATATTGAAAAACCGATATTAGAACCGATATTGAAAAACCGATATTGAAAAACAAATATTGAAAAACTGATATCGAAAAACTGATATTGCAAAACCGATATTGAAAAACCGATATTGAAAAACCTATATCGAAAAGCTGATATTGAAAAACCGATATTGAAACCGATATTAGAACCGATATTCAAAAACCGATAATGGAGAACAAATATTGAAAAAATGATATCGAAAAACCGATATTGAATCCGATATTAGAACCGATATTCAAAAACCGATATTGGAGAACAAATATTGAAAAACTGATATCGAAAAACCGATATTGAATCCGACATTAGAACCGATATTCAAAAACCGATATTGGAGAACAAATATTGAAAAACTGATATTGAAAAACTGATATTGAAAAACCGATATTGAAAAACAAATATTGAAAAACCGATATTGAATCCGATATTAGAACCGATATTGAAAAACAAATATTGAAAAACTGATATCGAAAAACTGATATTGAAAAACCGATATTGAAAAACCGATATTGAATCCGATATTAGAACCGATATTCAAAAACCGATATTGGAGAACAAATATTGAAAAACTGATATTGAAAAACCGATATTGAAAAACCGATATTGAAAAACCGATATTGAAACCGATATTAGAACCGATATTGAAAACCAAATATTGAAAAACTGATATTGAAAAACCGATATTGAAAAACCGATATTGAATCCGATATTAGAACCGATATTCAAAAACCGATATTGACAAACAATTATTGAAAAACTGATATCGAAAAACTGATATTGAAAAACCGATATTGAAAAACCGATATTGAATCCGATATTAGAACCGATATTCAACAACCGATATTGGAGAACAAATATTGAAAAACTGATATCGAAAAACCGATATTGAATCCGATATTAGAACCGATATTCAAAAACCGATATTGGAGAACAAATATTGAAAAACTGATATCGAAAAACCGATATTGAATCCGATAATAGAACCGATATTCAAAAACCGATATTGGAGAACAAATATTGAAAAACTGATATTGAAAAACCGATATTGAAAAACAAATATTGAAAAACCGATATTGAATCCGATATTAGAACCGATATTCAAAAACCGATATTGGAGAACAAATATTGAAAAACTGATATGAAAAACCGATATTGAATCCGATATTAGAACCGATATTCAAAAACCGATATTGGAGAAAAATATAGAAAAACTGATATTGAAAAACCGATATTGAAAAACCGATATTGAAAAACCGATATTGAAACCGATATTAGAACCGATATTCAAAAACCGATATTGAAAAACAAATATTGAAAAACTGATATCGAAAAACTGATATTCAAAAACCGATATTGAAAACCAAATATTGAAAAACTGATATTGAAAACCCGATATTGAAAAACAAATATTGAAAAACTGATATCGAAAAACTGATATTGAAAAACCGATATTGAAAAACCTATATCGAAAAGCTGATATTGCAAAACCGATATTGAATCCGATATTAGAACCGATATTCAAAAACCGATATTGACAAACAATTATTGAAAAACTGATATCGAAAAACTGATATTGAAAAACAAATATTGAAAAACTGATATCGAAAAACTGATATTGAAAAACCGATATTGAAAAACCGATATTGAAAAACCTATATCGAAAAGCTGATATTGCAAAACCGATATTGAATCCGATATTAGAACCGATATTCAATAACCGATATTGAAAAACAAATATTGAAAAACTGATATTGAAAAACCGATATTGAAAAACAAATATTGAAAAACTGATATCGAAAAACTGATATTGAAAAACCGATATTGAAAAACCGATATTGAAAAACCTATATCGAAAAGCTGATATTGCAAAACCGATATTGAATCCGATATTAGGAGCGATATTCAAAAACCGATATCGATAAACTGATATTATAAAACCGATATTGAATCCGATATTAGAACCGATATTGAAAAACCGATATTAGAACCGATATTGAAAAACCGATATTGAAAAACAAATATTGAAAAACTGATATCGAAAAACTGATATTGCAAAACCGATATTGAAAAACCGATATTGAAAAACCTATATCGAAAAGCTGATATTGAAAAACCGATATTGAAACCGATATTAGAACCGATATTCAAAAACCGATAATGGAGAACAAATATTGAAAAAATGATATCGAAAAACCGATATTGAATCCGATATTAGAACCGATATTCAAAAACCGATATTGGAGAACAAATATTGAAAAACTGATATCGAAAAACCGATATTGAATCCGACATTAGAACCGATATTCAAAAACCGATATTGGAGAACAAATATTGAAAAACTGATATTGAAAAACTGATATTGAAAAACCGATATTGAAAAACAAATATTGAAAAACCGATATTGAATCCGATATTAGAACCGATATTGAAAAACAAATATTGAAAAACTGATATCGAAAAACTGATATTGAAAAACCGATATTGAAAAACCGATATTGAATCCGATATTAGAACCGATATTCAAAAACCGATATTGGAGAACAAATATTGAAAAACTGATATTGAAAAACCGATATTGAAAAACCGATATTGAAAAACCGATATTGAAACCGATATTAGAACCGATATTGAAAACCAAATATTGAAAAACTGATATTGAAAAACCGATATTGAAAAACCGATATTGAATCCGATATTAGAACCGATATTCAAAAACCGATATTGACAAACAATTATTGAAAAACTGATATCGAAAAACTGATATTGAAAAACCGATATTGAAAAACCGATATTGAATCCGATATTAGAACCGATATTCAAAAACCGATATTGGAGAACAAATATTGAAAAACTGACATCGAAAAACCGATATTGAATCCGATATTAGAACCGATATTCAAAAACCGATATTGGAGAAGAAATATTGAAAAACTGATATTGAAAAACCGATATTGAAACCGATATTAGAACCGATAATCAAAAACCGATATTGGAGAACAAATATTGAAAAACTGATATTGAAAAACCGATATTGAAAAACCGATATTGAATCCGATATTAGAACCGATATTCAAAAACCGATATTGACAAACAATTATTGAAAAACTGATATCGAAAAACTGATATTGAAAAACCGATATTGAATCCGATATTAGAACCGATATTCAAAAACCGATATTGGAGAACAAATATTGAAAAACTGATATCGAAAAACCGATATTGAATCCGATATTAGAACCGATATTCAAAAACCGATATTGGAGAACAAATATTGAAAAACTGATATTGAAAAACTGATATTGAAAAACCGATATTGAAAAACAAATATTGAAAAACCGATATTGAATCCGATATTAGAACCGATATTCAAAAACCGATATTGACAAACAATTATTGAAAAACTGATATCGAAAAACTGATATTGAAAAACAAATATTGAAAAACTGATATCGAAAAACTGATATTGAAAAACCGATATTGAAAAACCTATATCGAAAAGCTGATATTGCAAAACCGATATTGAATCCGATATTAGAACCGATATTCAATAACCGATATTGAAAAACAAATATTGAAAAACTGATATTGAAAAACCGATATTGAAAAACAAATATTGAAAAAGCGATATTGAAAAACCAATATTGAAAACTTATATCGAAAAACTGATATTGCAAAACCGATATTGAAAAACCGATATTGAATCCGATATTAGAAACGATATTCAAAAACCGATATTGGAGAACAAATATTGAAAAACTGGTATTGAAAAACCGATATTGAAAAACAAATATTGAAAAACCGATATTGAATCCGATATTAGAACCGATATTCAAAAACCGATATTGACAAACAATTATTGAAAAACTGATATCGAAAAACTGATATTGAAAAACCGATATTGAAAAACCGATATTGAATCCGATATTAGAACCGATATTCAAAAACCGATATTGAAAACCAAATATTGAAAAACTGATATTGAAAAACCGATATTGAAAAACAAATATTGAAAAACTGATATCGAAAAACTGATATTGAAAAACCGATATTGAAAAACAAATATTGAAAAACCGATATTGAATCCGATATTAGAACCGATATTCAAAAACCGATATTGACAAACAATTATTGAAAAACTGATATCGAAAAACTGATATTGAAAAACCGATATTGAAAAACCGATATTGAAACCGATATTAGAACCGATATCGAAAAACCTATATCGAAAAACTGATATTATAAAACCGATATTGAATCCGATATTAGAACCGATATTCAAAAACCGATATTGAAAACCAAATATTGAAAAACTGATATTGAAAAACCGATATTGAAAAACAAATATTGAAAAACTGATATCGAAAAACTGATATTGAAAAACCGATATTGAAAAACCGATATTGAAAAACCTATATCGAAAAGCTGATATTGCAAAACCGATATTGAATCCGATATTAGAACCGATATTCAAAAACCGATATCGAAAAACTGATATTATAAAACCGATATTGAATCCGATATTAGAACCGATATTGAAAAACCGATATTAGAACCGATATTGAAAAACCGATATTGAAAAACAAATATTGAAAAACTGATATCGAAAAACTGATATTGCAAAACCGATATTGAAAAACCGATATTGAAAAACCTATATCGAAAAGCTGATATTGAAAAACCGATATTGAAACCGATATTAGAACCGATATTCAAAAACCGATAATGGAGAACAAATATTGAAAAAAGGATATCGAAAAACCGATATTGAATCCGATATTAGAACCGATATTCAAAAACCGATATTGGAGAACAAATATTGAAAAACTGATATCGAAAAACCGATATTGAATCCGACATTAGAACCGATATTCAAAAACCGATATTGGAGAACAAATATTGAAAAACTGATATTGAAAAACTGATATTGAAAAACCGATATTGAAAAACAAATATTGAAAAACCGATATTGAATCCGATATTAGAACCGATATTGAAAAACAAATATTGAAAAACTGATATCGAAAAACTGATATTGAAAAACCGATATTGAAAAACCGATATTGAATCCGATATTAGAACCGATATTCAAAAACCGATATTGGAGAACAAATATTGAAAAACTGATATTGAAAAACCGATATTGAAAAACCGATATTGAAAAACCGATATTGAAACCGATATTAGAACCGATATTGAAAACCAAATATTGAAAAACTGATATTGAAAAACCGATATTGAAAAACCGATATTGAATCCGATATTAGAACCGATATTCAAAAACCGATATTGACAAACAATTATTGAAAAACTGATATCGAAAAACTGATATTGAAAAACCGATATTGAAAAACCGATATTGAATCCGATATTAGAACCGATATTCAAAAACCGATATTGGAGAACAAATATTGAAAAACTGATATCGAAAAACCGATATTGAATCCGATATTAGAACCGATATTCAAAAACCGATATTGGAGAACAAATATTGAAAAACTGATATCGAAAAACCGATATTGAATCCGATAATAGAACCGATATTCAAAAACCGATATTGGAGAACAAATATTGAAAAACTGATATTGAAAAACCGATATTGAAAAACAAATATTGAAAAACCGATATTGAATCCGATATTAGAACCGATATTCAAAAACCGATATTGGAGAACAAATATTGAAAAACTGATATTGAAAAACCGATATTGAATCCGATATTAGAACCGATATTCAAAAACCGATATTGGAGAACAAATATAGAAAAACTGATATTGAAAAACCGATATTGAAAAACCGATATTGAAAAACCGATATTGAAACCGATATTAGAACCGATATTCAAAAACCGATATTGAAAAACAAATATTGAAAAACTGATATCGAAAAACTGATTTTCAAAAACCGATATTGAAAACCAAATATTGAAAAACTGATATTGAAAACCCGATATTGAAAAACAAATATTGAAAAACTGATATCGAAAAACTGATATTGAAAAACCAATATTGAAAAACCTATATCGAAAAGCTGATATTGCAAAACCGATATTGAATCCGATATTAGAACCGATATTCAAAAACCGATATTGAAAAACAAATATTGAAAAACTGATATTGAAAAACCGATACTGAAAAACAAATATTGAAAAAGCGATATTGAAAAACCAATATTGAAAACTTATATCGAAAAACTGATATTGCAAAACCGATATTGAAAAACCGATATTGAATCCGATATTAGAAACGATATTCAAAAACCGATATTGGAGAACAAATATTGAAAAACTGATATTGAAAAACCGATATTGAATCCGATATTAGAAACGATATTCAAAAACCGATATTGGAGAACAAATATTGAAAAACTGATATTGAAAAACCGATATTGAAAAACCGATATTGAATCCGATATTAGAACCGATATTCAAAAACCGATATTGGAGAACAAATATTGAAAAACTGATATCGAAAAACCGATATTGAATCCGATAATAGAACCGATATTCAAAAACCGATATTGGAGAACAAATATTGAAAAACTGATATTGAAAAACCGATATTGAAAAACAAATATTGAAAAACCGATATTGAATCCGATATTAGAACCGATATTCAAAAACCGATATTGACAAACAATTATTGAAAAACTGATATCGAAAAACTGATATTGAAAAACCGATACTGAAAAACCGATATTGAATCCGATATTAGAACCGATATTCAAAAACCGATATTGGAGAACAAATATTGAAAAACTGATATCGAAAAACCGATATTGAATCCGATATTAGAACCGATATTCAAAAACCGATATTGGAGAACAAATATTGGAGAACAAATATTGAAAAACTGATATTGAAAAACCGATATTGAAAAACCGATATTGAAAAACTGATATTGAAAAACCGATATTGAAAAACCGATATTGAAACCGATATTAGAACCGATATTGAAAACCAAATATTGAAAAACTGATATTGAAAAACCGATATTGAAAAACCTATATCGAAAAACTGATATTGCAAAACCGATATTGAATCCGATATTAGAACCGATATTCAAAAACCGATATTGAAAAACAAATATTGAAAAACTGATATTGAAAAACCGATATTGAAAAACAAATATTGAAAAACTGATATTGAAAAACCGATATTGAAAAACCGATATTGAATCCGATATTAGAACCGATATTCAAAAACCGATATTGGAGAACAAATATTGAAAAACTGATATCGAAAAACCGATATTGAATCCGATATTAGAACCGATATTCAAAAACCGATATTGGAGAACAAATATTGAAAAACTGATATTGAAAAACCGATATTGAAAAACAAATATTGAAAAACCGATATTGAATCCGATATTAGAACCGATATTCAAAAACCGATATTGACAAACAATTATTGAAAAGCTGATATCGAAAAGCTGATATTGAAAAACCGATATTGAAAAACCGATATTGAATCCGATATTAGAACCGATATTCAAAAACCGATATTGGAGAACAAATATTGAAAAACTGATATTGAAAAACTGATATTGAAAAACCGATATTGAAAAACAAATATTGAAAAACCGATATTGAATCCGATATTAGAACCGATATTCAAAAACCGATATTGACAAACAATTATTGAAAAACTGATATCGAAAAACTGATATTGAAAAACCGATATTGAAAAACCGATATTGAAACCGATATTAGAACCGATATCGAAAAACCTATATCGAAAAACTGATATTATAAAACCGATATTGAATCCGATATTAGAACCGATATTCAAAAACCGATATTGAAAACCAAATATTGAAAAACTGATATTGAAAAACCGATATTGAAAAACAAATATTGAAAAACTGATATCGAAAAACTGATATTGAAAAACCGATATTGAAAAACCGATATTGAAAAACCTATATCGAAAAGCTGATATTGCAAAACCGATATTGAATCCGATATTAGAACCGATATTCAAAAACCGATATCGAAAAACTGATATTATAAAACCGATATTGAATCCGATATTAGAACCGATATTGAAAAACCGATATTGAAAAACAAATATTGAAAAACTGATATCGAAAAACTGATATTGCAAAACCGATATTGAAAAACCGATATTGAAAAACATATATCGAAAAGCTGATATTGAAAAACCGATATTGAAACCGATATTAGAACCGATATTCAAAAACCGATAATGGAGAATAAATATTGAAAAACTGATATCGAAAAACCGATATTGAATCCGATATTAGAACCGATATTCAAAAACCGATATTGGAGAACAAATATTGAAAAACTGATATCGAAAAACCGATATTGAATCCGACATTAGAACCGATATTCAAAAACCGATATTGGAGAACAAATATTGAAAAACTGATATTGAAAAACTGATATTGAAAAACCGATATTGAAAAACAAATATTGAAAAACCGATATTGAATCCGATATTAGAACCGATATTGAAAAACAAATATTGAAAAACTGATATCGAAAAACTGATATTGAAAAACCGATATTGAAAAACCGATATTGAATCCGATATTAGAACCGATATTCAAAAACCGATATTGGAGAACAAATATTGAAAAACTGATATTGAAAAACCGATATTGAAAAACCGATATTGAAAAACCGATATTGAAACCGATATTAGAACCGATATTGAAAACCAAATATTGAAAAACTGATATTGAAAAACCGATATTGAAAAACCGATATTGAATCCGATATTAGAACCGATATTCAAAAACCGATATTGACAAACAATTATTGAAAAACTGATATCGAAAAACTGATATTGAAAAACCGATATTGAAAAACCGATATTGAATCCGATATTAGAACCGATATTCAAAAACCGATATTGGAGAACAAATATTGAAAAACTGATATCGAAAAACCGATATTGAATCCGATATTAGAACCGATATTCAAAAACCGATATTGGAGAACAATTATTGAAAAACTGATATTGAAAAACCGATATTGAAAAACCGATATTGAAAAACCGATATTGAAAAACCGATATTGAATCCGATATTAGAACCGATATTCAAAAACCGATATTGGAGAACAAATATTGAAAAACTGATATCGAAAAACCGATATTGAATCCGATATTAGAACCGATATTCAAAAACTGATATTGGAGAACAAATATTGAAAAACTGATATTGAAAAACCGATATTGAAAAACCGATATTGAAAAACCGATATTGAAACCGATATTAGAACCGATATTCAAAAACCGATATTGGAGAACAAATATTGAAAAACTGATATTGAAAAACCGATATTGAAAAACCGATATTGAATCCGATATTAGAACCGATATTCAAAAACCGATATTGAAAAACTGATATCGAAAAACTGATATTGCAAAACCGATATTGAAAAACCGATATTGAATCCGATATTAGAACCGATATTCAAAAACCGATATTGGAGAACAAATATTGAAAAACTGATATTGAAAAACCGATATTGAATCCGATATTAGAACCGATATTCAAAAACCGATATTGGAGAACAAATATTGAAAAACTGACATCGAAAAACCGATATTGAATCCGATAATAGAACCGATATTCAAAAACCGATATTGGAGAACAAATATTGAAAAACTGATATTGAAAAACCGATATTGAAAAACCGATATTGAAAAACCGATATTGAAACCGATATTAGAACCGATATTCAAAAACCGATATTGGAGAACAAATATTGAAAAACTGATATTGAAAAACCGATATTGAAAAACCGATATTGAATCCGATATTAGAACCGATATTCAAAAACCGATATTGACAAACAATTATTGAAAAACTGATATCGAAAAACTGATATTGAAAAACCGATATTGAAAAACCGATATTGAATCCGATATTAGAACCGATATTCAAAAACCGATATTGGAGAACAAATATTGAAAAACCGATATTGAAAAACCGATATTGAAAAACCGATATTGAAAAACCGATATTGAAAAACAAATATTGAAAAACTGATATCGAAAAACTGATATTGCAAAACCGATATTGAAAAACCGATATTGAATCCGATATTAGAACCGATATTCAAAAACCGATATTGGAGAACAAATATTGAAAAACTGATATTGAAAAACCGATATTGAAAAACCGATATTGAAAATCCGATATTGAAACCGATATTAGAACCGATATTCAAAAACCGATATTGAAAAACAAATATTGAAAAACTGATATCGAAAAACTGATATTTCAAAACCGATATTGAAAAACCGATATTGAATCCGATATTAGAACCGATATTCAAAAACCGATATTGGAGAACAAATATTGAAAAACTGATATTGAAAAACCGGTATTGAAAAACCGATATTGAAAAACCGATATTGAAACCGAAATTAGAACGGATATTCAAAAACCGATATTGAAAAACAAATATTGAAAAACTTATATCGAAAAACCGATATTGAAAACCAAATATTGAAAAACTGATATTGAAAAACCGATATTGAAAAACAAGTATTGAAAAACTGATATCGAAAAACTGAAATTGAAAAACCGATATTGAAAAACCGATATTGAATCCGATATTAGAAACGATATTCAAAAACCGATATTGGAGAACAAATATTGAAAAACTGATATCGAAAAACCGATATTGAATCCGATATTAGAACCGATATTCAAAAACCGATATTGGAGAACAAATATTGAAAAACTGATATTGAAAAACTGATATTGAAAAACCGATATTGAAAAACAAATATTGAAAAACCGATATTGAATCCGATATTAGAACCGATATTCAAAAACCGATATTGACAAACAATTATTGAAAAACTGATATCGAAAAACTGATATTGAAAAACAAATATTGAAAAACTGATATAGAAAAACTGATATTGAAAAACCGATATTGAAAAACCGATATTGAAAAACCTATATCGAAAAGCTGATATTGCAAAACCGATATTGAATCCGATATTAGAACCGATATTCAAAAACCGATATCGAAAAGCTGATATTGAAAAACCGATATTGAAACCGATATTAGAACCGATATTCAAAAACCTATAATGGAGAACAAATATTGAAAAACTGATATCGAAAAACCGATATTGAATCCGATATTAGAACCGATATTCAAAAACCGATATTGGAGAACAAATATTGAAAAACTGATATCGAAAAACCGATATTGAATCCGATAATAGAACCGATATTCAAAAACCGATATTGGAGAACAAATATTGAAAAACTGATATTGAAAAACCGATATTGAAAAACAAATATTGAAAAACCGATATTGAATCCGATATTAGAACCGATATTCAAAAACCGATATTGGAGAACAAATATTGAAAAACTGATATTGAAAAACTGATATTGAAAAACCGATATTGAAAAACCGATATTGAAACCGATATTCAAAAACCGATATTGGAGAACAAATATTGAAAAACTGATATTGAAAAACCGATATTGAAAAACCGATATTGAAAAACCGATATTGAAAAACAAATATTGAAAAACTGATATCGAAAAACTGATATTGCAAAACCGATATTGAAAAACCGATATTGAATCCGATATTAGAACCGATATTCAAAAACCGATATTGGAGAACAAATATTGAAAAACTGATATTGAAAAACCGATATTGAAAAACCGATATTGAAAAACCGATATTGAAACCGATATTAGAACCGATATTCAAAAACCGATATTGAAAAACAAATATTGAAAAACTGATATCGAAAAACTGATATTGCAAAACCGATATTGAAAAACCGATATTGAATCCGATATTAGAACCGATATTCAAAAACCGATATTGGAGAACAAATATTGAAAAACTGATATTGAAAAACCGGTATTGAAAAACCGATATTGAAAAACCGATATTGAAACCGAAATTAGAACCGATATTCAAAAACCGATATTGAAAAACAAATATTGAAAAACTTATATCGAAAAACCGATATTGAAAACCAAATATTGAAAAACTGATATTGAAAAACCGATATTGAAAAACAAGTATTGAAAAACTGATATCGAAAAACTGAAATTGAAAAACCGATATTGAATCCGATATTAGAAACGATATTCAAAAACCGATATTGGAGAACAAATATTGAAAAACTGATATTGAAAAACCGATATTGAATCCGATATTAGAAACGATATTCAAAAACCGATATTGGAGAACAAATATTGAAAAACTGATATTGAAAAACCGATATTGAAAAACCGATATTGAATCCGATATTAGAACCGATATTCAAAAACCGATATTGACAAACAATTATTGAAAAACTGATATCGAAAAACTGATATTGAAAAACCGATATTGAAAAACCGATATTGAATCCGATATTAGAACCGATATTCAAAAACCGATATTGGAGAACAAATATTGAAAAACTGATATCGAAAAACCGATATTGAATCCGATATTAGAACCGATATTCAAAAACCGATATTGGAGAACAAATATTGAAAAACTGATATTGAAAAACTGATATTGAAAAACCGATATTGAAAAACAAATATTGAAAAACCGATATTGAATCCGATATTAGAACCGATATTCAAAAACCGATATTGACAAACAATTATTGAAAAACTGATATCGAAAAACTGATATTGAAAAACAAATATTGAAAAACTGATATAGAAAAACTGATATTGAAAAACCGATATTGAAAAACCGATATTGAAAAACCTATATCGAAAAGCTGATATTGCAAAACCGATATTGAATCCGATATTAGAACCGATATTCAAAAACCGATATCGAAAAGCTGATATTGAAAAACCGATATTGAAACCGATATTAGAACCGATATTCAAAAACCGATAATGGAGAACAAATATTGAAAAACTGATATCGAAAAACCGATATTGAATCCGATATTAGAACCGATATTCAAAAACCGATATTGGAGAACAAATATTGAAAAACTGACATCGAAAAACCGATATTGAATCCGATAATAGAACCGATATTCAAAAACCGATATTGGAGAACAAATATTGAAAAACTGATATTGAAAAACCGATATTGAAAAACAAATATTGAAAAACCGATATTGAATCCGATATTAGAACCGATATTCAAAAACCGATATTGGAGAACAAATATTGAAAAACTGATATTGAAAAACCGATATTGAAAAACCGATATTGAAACCGATATTCAAAAACCGATATTGGAGAACAAATATTGAAAAACCGATATTGAAAAACCGATATTGAAAAACCGATATTGAAAAACCGATATTGAAAAACCGATATTGAAAAACCGATATTGAAAAACAAATATTGAAAAACAAATATTGAAAAACTGATATCGAAAAACTGATGTTGCAAAACCGATATTGAAAAACCGATATTGAATCCGATATTAGAACCGATATTCAAAAACCGATATTGGAGAACAAATATTGAAAAACTGATATTGAAAAACCGATATTGAAAAACCGATATTGAAAACCCGATATTGAAACCGATATTAGAACCGATATTCAAAAACCGATATTGAAAAACAAATATTGAAAAACTGATATCGAAAAACTGATATTGCAAAACCGATATTGAAAAACCGATATTGAATCCGATATTAGAACCGATATTCAAAAACCGATATTGGAGAACAAATATTGAAAAACTGATATTGAAAAACCGGTATTGAAAAACCGATATTGAAAAACCGATATTGAAACCGAAATTAGAACCGATATTCAAAAACCGATATTGAAAAACAAATATTGAAAAACTGATATCGAAAAACTGAAATTGAAAAACCGATATTGAAAAACCGATATTGAATCCGATATTAGAAACGATATTCAAAAACCGATATTGGAGAACAAATATTGAAAAACTGATATCGAAAAACCGATATTGAATCCGATATTAGAACCGATATTCAAAAACCGATATTGGAGAACAAATATTGAAAAACTGATATTGAAAAACTGATATTGAAAAACCGATATTGAAAAACAAATATTGAAAAACCGATATTGAATCCGATATTAGAACCGATATTCAAAAACCGATATTGACAAACAATTATTGAAAAACTGATATCGAAAAACTGATATTGAAAAACAAATATTGAAAAACTGATATAGAAAAACTGATATTGAAAAACCGATATTGAAAAACCGATATTGAAAAACCTATATCGAAAAGCTGATATTGCAAAACCGATATTGAATCCGATATTAGAACCGATATTCAAAAACCGATATCGAAAAGCTGATATTGAAAAACCGATATTGAAACCGATATTAGAACCGATATTCAAAAACCGATAATGGAGAACAAATATTGAAAAACTGATATCGAAAAACCGATATTGAATCCGATATTAGAACCGATATTCAAAAACCGATATTGGAGAACAAATATTGAAAAACTGATATCGAAAAACCGATATTGAATCCGATAATAGAACCGATATTCAAAAACCGATATTGGAGAACAAATATTGAAAAACTGATATTGAAAAACCGATATTGAAAAACAAATATTGAAAAACCGATATTGAAACCGATATTAGAACCGATATTCAAAAACCGATATTGGAGAACAAATATTGAAAAACTGATATCGAAAAACCGATATTGAATCCGATATTAGAACCGATATTCAAAAACCGATATTGGAGAACAAATATTGAAAAACTGATATCGAAAAACCGATATTGAATCCGATAATAGAACCGATATTCAAAAACCGATATTGGAGAACAAATATTGAAAAACTGATATTGAAAAACCGATATTGAAAAACAAATATTGAAAAACCGATATTGAATCCGATATTAGAACCGATATTCAAAAACCGATATTGGAGAACAAATATTGAAAAACTGATATTGAAAAACCGATATTGAAAAACCGATATTGAAACCGATATTCAAAAACCGATATTGGAGAACAAATATTGAAAAACTGATATTGAAAAACCGATATTGAAAAACCGATATTGAAAAACCGATATTGAAAAACCGATATTGAATCCGATATTAGAACCGATATTCAAAAACCGATATTGGAGAACAAATATTGAAAAACTGATATTGAAAAACCGATATTGAAAAACAAATATTGAAAAACCGATATTGAATCCGATATTAGAACCGATATTCAAAAACCGATATTGACAAACAATTATTGAAAAACTGATATCGAAAAACTGATATTGAAAAACCGATATTGAAAAACCGATATTGAATCCGATATTAGAACCGATATTCAAAAACCGATATTGGAGAACAAATATTGAAAAACTGATATCGAAAAACCGATATTGAATCCGATATTAGAACCGATATTCAAAAACCGATATTGGAGAACAAATATTGAAAAACTGATATTGAAAAACTGATATTGAAAAACCGATATTGAAAAACAAATATTGAAAAACCGATATTGAATCCGATATTAGAACCGATATTCAAAAACCGATATTGACAAACAATTATTGAAAAACTGATATCGAAAAACTGATATTGAAAAACAAATATTGAAAAACTGATATAGAAAAACTGATATTGAAAAACCGATATTGAAAAACCGATATTGAAAAACCTATATCGAAAAGCTGATATTGCAAAACCGATATTGAATCCGATATTAGAACCGATATTCAAAAACCGATATCGAAAAGCTGATATTGAAAAACCGATATTGAAACCGATATTAGAACCGATATTCAAAAACCGATAATGGAGAACAAATATTGAAAAACTGATATCGAAAAACCGATATTGAATCCGATATTAGAACCGATATTCAAAAACCGATATTGGAGAACAAATATTGAAAAACTGACATCGAAAAACCGATATTGAATCCGATAATAGAACCGATATTCAAAAACCGATATTGGAGAACAAATATTGAAAAACTGATATTGAAAAACCGATATTGAAAAACAAATATTGAAAAACCGATATTGAATCCGATATTAGAACCGATATTCAAAAACCGATATTGGAGAACAAATATTGAAAAACTGATATTGAAAAACCGATATTGAAAAACCGATATTGAAACCGATATTCAAAAACCGATATTGGAGAACAAATATTGAAAAACCGATATTGAAAAACCGATATTGAAAAACCGATATTGAAAAACCGATATTGAAAAACCGATATTGAAAAACCGATATTGAAAAACAAATATTGAAAAACAAATATTGAAAAACTGATATCGAAAAACTGATGTTGCAAAACCGATATTGAAAAACCGATATTGAATCCGATATTAGAACCGATATTCAAAAACCGATATTGGAGAACAAATATTGAAAAACTGATATTGAAAAACCGATATTGAAAAACCGATATTGAAAACCCGATATTGAAACCGATATTAGAACCGATATTCAAAAACCGATATTGAAAAACAAATATTGAAAAACTGATATCGAAAAACTGATATTGCAAAACCGATATTGAAAAACCGATATTGAATCCGATATTAGAACCGATATTCAAAAACCGATATTGGAGAACAAATATTGAAAAACTGATATTGAAAAACCGGTATTGAAAAACCGATATTGAAAAACCGATATTGAAACCGAAATTAGAACCGATATTCAAAAACCGATATTGAAAAACAAATATTGAAAAACTGATATCGAAAAACTGAAATTGAAAAACCGATATTGAAAAACCGATATTGAATCCGATATTAGAAACGATATTCAAAAACCGATATTGGAGAACAAATATTGAAAAACTGATATCGAAAAACCGATATTGAATCCGATATTAGAACCGATATTCAAAAACCGATATTGGAGAACAAATATTGAAAAACTGATATTGAAAAACTGATATTGAAAAACCGATATTGAAAAACAAATATTGAAAAACCGATATTGAATCCGATATTAGAACCGATATTCAAAAACCGATATTGACAAACAATTATTGAAAAACTGATATCGAAAAACTGATATTGAAAAACAAATATTGAAAAACTGATATAGAAAAACTGATATTGAAAAACCGATATTGAAAAACCGATATTGAAAAACCTATATCGAAAAGCTGATATTGCAAAACCGATATTGAATCCGATATTAGAACCGATATTCAAAAACCGATATCGAAAAGCTGATATTGAAAAACCGATATTGAAACCGATATTAGAACCGATATTCAAAAACCGATAATGGAGAACAAATATTGAAAAACTGATATCGAAAAACCGATATTGAATCCGATATTAGAACCGATATTCAAAAACCGATATTGGAGAACAAATATTGAAAAACTGATATCGAAAAACCGATATTGAATCCGATAATAGAACCGATATTCAAAAACCGATATTGGAGAACAAATATTGAAAAACTGATATTGAAAAACCGATATTGAAAAACAAATATTGAAAAACCGATATTGAATCCGATATTAGAACCGATATTCAAAAACCGATATTGGAGAACAAATATTGAAAAACTGATATTGAAAAACCGATATTGAAAAACCGATATTGAAACCGATATTCAAAAACCGATATTGGAGAACAAATATTGAAAAACTGATATTGAAAAACCGATATTGAAAAACCGATATTGAAAAACCGATATTGAAAAACCGATATTGAATCCGATATTAGAACCGATATTCAAAAACCGATATTGGAGAACAAATATTGAAAAACTGATATTGAAAAACCGATATTGAAAAACAAATATTGAAAAACCGATATTGAATCCGATATTAGAACCGATATTCAAAAACCGATATTGACAAACAATTATTGAAAAACTGATATCGAAAAACTGATATTGAAAAACCGATATTGAAAAACCGATATTGAATCCGATATTAGAACCGATATTCAAAAACCGATATTGGAGAACAAATATTGAAAAACTGATATCGAAAAACCGATATTGAATCCGATATTAGAACCGATATTCAAAAACCGATATTGGAGAACAAATATTGAAAAACTGATATTGAAAAACTGATATTGAAAAACCGATATTGAAAAACAAATATTGAAAAACCGATATTGAATCCGATATTAG
>NW_027487008.1:2500-5000 GCF_050908995.1 Andrena cerasifolii | reverse complement strand
CCGCCCGACTGACCGACCGACCGACGGACCGACTGACCGAGGGACCGACCGACCAACCGACCGACCGACCGACCGACCGAACGACCGACCGACCGACGAACTCTGACCGACCGACCATCCGACCGACCGACCGACCGACCGAACGACGGACTGACTGACCGACGGACCGACCGACCGACCGACCGACTGACCGACGGACCGACTGACCGACGGACCGACCGACCAACCGACCGACCGACCGACCAACTGACCGACCGACCGACCGACCGACCGACCGACCGACCGAACGACGGACTGACTGACCGACGGACCGACCGACCGACCGACCGACTGACCGACGGACCGACTGACCGACGGACCGACCGACCAACCGACCGACCGACCGACCAACTGACCGACCGACCGACCGACCGACCGACCGACCGACCGACCGACCGACCGACGACCGACCGACCGACCGACCGACCGACCGACGACCGACCGACCGACCGACGGACTGACTGACCGACGGACCGACTGACCGACCGACTGACCGACCAACTGACCAACTGACCAACTGACCGACGGACCGACTGACCGACGGACCGACTGACCGACGGACCGACTGACCGACCGACCGACCGACGGACCGCCCGACTGACCGACCGACCGACGGACCGACTGACCGAGGGACCGACCGACCAACCGACCGACCGACCGACCGACCGAACGACCGACCGACCGACGAACTGACTGACCGACCGACCATCCGACCGACCGACCGACCGACCGAACGACGGACTGACTGACCGACGGACCGACCGACCGACCGACCGACTGACCGACGGACCGACTGACCGACGGACCGACCGACCAACCGACCGACCGACCGACCAACTGACCGACCGACCGACCGACCGACCGACCGACCGACCGACCGACCGACCGACCGACCGACCGACCGACCGACCGACCGACCGACCGACCGACCGACCGACCGACCGACGGACTGACTGACCGACGGACCGACTGACCGACCGACTGACCGACCAACTGACCAACTGACCAACTGACCGACGGACCGACTGACCGACGGACCGACTGACCGACGGACCGACTGACCGACCGACCGACCGACGGACCGCCCGACTGACCGACCGACCGACGGACCGACTGACCGAGGGACCGACCGACCGAACGACCGACCGACCGACGAACTGACTGACCGACCGACCATCCGACCGACCGACCGACCAACTGACCGACTGACCGACCGACCGACCGACCGACCGACCGACCGACCGACCGACCGACCGACCGACCGACGGACCGACTGACCGACGGACCGACTGACCGACCGACCGAACGACCAACCGACCGACCGACCGACCTACCGACCGACCGACCGACCGACCGACCGACCGACCGACCGACCGACCGACCGACCGACCGACGGACTGACTGACCGACGGACCGACTGACCGACCGACTGACCGACCAACTGACCAACTGACCGACGGACCGACTGACCGAGGGACCGACCGACCAACCGACCGACCGACCGACCGACCGACCGACCAACAGACCGACTGACCGGCCGACCAACCGACCGACTGACCGACCAACTGACCGACTGACCGACTGACCGACTGACCGACCGAACGACCGAACGACTGAACGACCGAGCGACCGACCGACCGACCGACTGACCGACCAACTGACCGACTGACCGACTGACCGACCGACCGACCGACCGACCGACCGACCGACCGACCGACCGAACGACCGAACGACCGACCGACCGACCGACCGAACGACCGACCGACCGACGTACTGACTGACCGACCGACCATCCGACCGACCGACCGACCGACCGAACGACGGACTGACTGACCGACGGACCGACCGACCGACCGACCGACTGACCGACGGACCGACTGACCGACGGACCGACCGACCAACCGACCGACCGACGGACCAACTGACCGACCGACCGACCGACCGACCGACCGACCGACCGACCGACCGACCGACCGACCGACCGACCGACCGACCGACCGACGGACTGACTGACCGACGGACCGACTGACCGACCGACTGACCGACCAACTGACCAACTGACCAACTGACCGACGGACCGACTGACCGACGGACCGACTGACCGTCGGACCGACTGACCGACCGACCGACCGACGGACCGACCGACTGACCGACCAACCGACGGACCGACTGACCGAGGGACCGACCGACCAACCGACCGACCGACCGACGAACTGACTGACCGACCGACCATCCGACCGACCGACCAACTGACCGACTGACCGACCGACCGACCGACCGACCGACCGACCGACCGAACGACCGACCGACCGACCGACCGACCGACCGACGGACCGACTGACCGACGGACCGACTGACCGACCGACCGAACGACCAACCGACCGACCGACCGACCTACCGACCGACCGACCGACCGACCGACCGACCGACCGACCGACCGACCGACCGACCGACCGACCGA
>NW_027487007.1:0-18399 GCF_050908995.1 Andrena cerasifolii | reverse complement strand
CGTTTTACTCGTTTTACTAGTTTTGCTCGTTTTACTAGTTTTGCTCGTTTTACTAGTTTTACTCGTTTTACTCGTTTTACTCGTTTTACTCGTTTTACTCGTTTTACTCGTTTTACTCGTTTTACTAGTTTTACTAGTTTTACTAGTTTTACTAGTTTTACTAGTTTTACTAGTTTTACTAGTTTTACTAGTTTTACTCGTTTTACTCGTTTTACTCGTTTTACTCGTTTTACTCGTTTTACTCGTTTTACTCGTATTACTCGTTTTACTCGTTTTACTCGTTTTTCTCGTTTTACTCGTTTTACTCGTTTTACTCGTTTTACTAGTTTTACTAGTTTTACTAGTTTTACTAGTTTTACTAGTTTACTCGTTTTACTCGTTTTACTCGTTTTACTCGATTTACTCGTTTTACTCGTTTTACTCGTTTTACTCGTTTTACTCGTTTTACTCGTTTTACTCGTATTACTCGTTTTACTCGTTTTACTCGTTTTTCTCGTTTTACTCGTTTTACTCGTTTTACTCGTTTTACTAGTTTTACTAGTTTTACTAGTTTTACTAGTTTTACTAGTTTCACTAGTTTCACTAGTTTCACTAGTTTCACTAGTTTTACTAGTTTCACTAGTTTTACTAGTTTTACTAGTTTTACTAGTTTTACTAGTTTTACTCGTTTTACTCGTTTTACTCGTTTTACTCGTTTTACTCGTTTTACTAGTTTTACTAGTTTTTACTAGTTTTACTAGTTTTACTCGTTTTACTCGTTTTGCTCGTTTTGCTCGTTTTGCTCGTTTTGCTCGTTTTGCTCGTTTTACTAGTTTTACTAGTTTTACTCGTTTTACTCGTTTTACTCGTTTTACTCGTTTTACTCGTTTTGCTCGTTTTACTAGTTTTGCTCGTTTTGCTCGTTTTACTCGTTTTGCTCGTTTTACTCGTTTTGCTCGTTTTACTCGTTTTGCTCGTTTTACTCGTTTTACTAGTTTTACTAGTTTTACTCGTTTTACTCGTTTTACTCGTTTTACTCGTTTTACTCGTTTTACTCGTTTTACTCGTTTTACTCGTTTTACTCGTTTTACTCGTTTTACTCGTTTTACTCGTTTTACTCGTTTTACTCGTTTTACTCGTTTTACTCGTTTTACTCGTTTTACTCGTTTTACTCGTTTTACTCGTTTTACTCGTTTTACTCGTTTTACTCGTTTTACTCGTTTTACTCGTTTTACTCGTTTTACTAGTTTTACTAGTTTTAGTCGTTTTACTCGTATTACTCGTTTTACTCGTTTTACTCGTTTTACTCGTTTTACTCGTTTTACTCGTTTTACTCGTTTTACTCGTTTTACTCGTTTTACTCGTTTTACTCGTTTTACTCGTTTTACTCGTTTTACTAGTTTTACTAGTTTTACTAGTTTTACTAGTTTTACTAGTTTCACTAGTTTCACTAGTTTCACTAGTTTCACTAGTTTCACTAGTTTCACTAGTTTCACTAGTTTCACTAGTTTTACTAGTTTTACTAGTTTTACTAGTTTTACTAGTTTTACTAGTTTTACTAGTTTTACTCGTTTTACTCGTTTTACTCGTTTTACTCGTTTTACTCGTTTTACTCGTTTTACTCGTTTTACTCGTTTTACTCGTTTTACTAGTTTTACTAGTTTTACTCGTTTTACTCGTTTTACACGTTTTACTCGTTTTACTCGTTTTACTCGTTTTACTCGTTTTACTCGTTTTACTCGATTTACTCGTTTTACTCGTTTTGCTCGTTTTGCTCGTTTTGCTCGTTTTGCTCGTTTTACTAGTTTTTCTAGTTTTACTCGTTTTACTCGTTTTGCTCGTTTTACTCGTTTTACTCGTTTTACTCGTTTTACTCGTTTTACTCGTTTTACTCGTTTTACTCGTTTTACTCGTTTTGCTCGTTTTGCTCGTTTTGCTCGTTTTGCTCGTTTTGCTCGTTTTACTAGTTTTACTAGTTTTACTCGTTTTACTCGTTTTACTCGTTTTACTCGTTTTACTCGTTTTACTCGTTTTACTCGTTTTACTCGTTTTACTCGTTTTACTCGTTTTACTCGTTTTACTCGTTTTACTCGTTTTACTCGTTTTACTCGTTTTACTCGTTTTACTCGTTTTACTCGTTTTACTCGTTTTACTAGTTTTACTAGTTTTAGTCGTTTTAGTCGTTTTACTCGTATTACTCGTTTTACTCGTTTTACTCGTTTTACTCGTTTTACTCGTTTTACTCGTTTTACTCGTTTTACTCGTTTTACTCGTTTTACTCGTTTTACTCGTTTTACTCGTTTTACTCGTTTTACTCGTTTTACTCGTTTTACTCGTTTTACTCGTTTTACTCGTTTTACTCGTTTTACTCGTTTTACTCGTTTTACTCGTTTTACTCGTTTTACTCGTTTTACTAGTTTTGCTCGTTTTACTAGTTTTGCTCGTTTTACTAGTTTTACTCGTTTTACTCGTTTTACTCGTTTTACTCGTTTTACTCGTTTTACTCGTTTTACTCGTTTTACTCGTTTTACTCGTTTTACTCGTTTTACTCGTTTTACTAGTTTTACTAGTTTTACTAGTTTTACTAGTTTTACTAGTTTTACTAGTTTTACTAGTTTTACTAGTTTTACTAGTTTTACTAGTTTTACTAGTTTTACTCGTTTTACTCGTTTTACTCGTTTTACTCGTTTTACTCGTTTTACTCGTTTTACTCGTTTTACTCGTTTTACTCGTATTACTCGTTTTACTCGTTTTACTCGTTTTTCTCGTTTTACTCGTTTTACTCGTTTTACTCGTTTTACTAGTTTTACTAGTTTTACTAGTTTTACTAGTTTTACTAGTTTCACTAGTTTCACTAGTTTCACTAGTTTCACTAGTTTTACTAGTTTCACTAGTTTTACTAGTTTTACTAGTTTTACTAGTTTTACTAGTTTTACTCGTTTTACTCGTTTTACTCGTTTTACTCGTTTTACTCGTTTTACTAGTTTTACTAGTTTTACTAGTTTTACTAGTTTTACTCGTTTTACTCGTTTTACTCGTTTTACTCGTTTTGCTCGTTTTACTCGTTTTGCTCGTTTTACTCGTTTTACTCGTTTTACTCGTTTTACTCGTTTTACTCGTTTTACTCGTTTTACTCGTTTTACTCGTTTTACTCGTTTTACTCGTTTTACTCGTTTTACTCGTTTTACTCGTTTTACTCGTTTTACTCGTTTTACTCGTTTTACTCGTTTTGCTCGTTTTGCTCGTTTTGCTCGTTTTGCTCGTTTTGCTCGTTTTACTAGTTTTACTAGTTTTACTCGTTTTACTCGTTTTACTCGTTTTACTCGTTTTACTCGTTTTGCTCGTTTTACTAGTTTTGCTCGTTTTGCTCGTTTTACTCGTTTTGCTCGTTTTACTCGTTTTGCTCGTTTTACTCGTTTTGCTCGTTTTACTCGTTTTACTAGTTTTACTAGTTTTACTCGTTTTACTCGTTTTACTCGTTTTACTCGTTTTACTCGTTTTACTCGTTTTACTCGTTTTACTCGTTTTACTCGTTTTACTCGTTTTACTCGTTTTACTCGTTTTACTCGTTTTACTCGTTTTACTCGTTTTACTCGTTTTACTCGTTTTACTCGTTTTACTCGTTTTACTCGTTTTACTCGTTTTACTCGTTTTACTCGTTTTACTCGTTTTACTCGTTTTACTCGTTTTACTAGTTTTACTAGTTTTAGTCGTTTTACTCGTATTACTCGTTTTACTCGTTTTACTCGTTTTACTCGTTTTACTCGTTTTACTCGTTTTACTCGTTTTACTCGTTTTACTCGTTTTACTCGTTTTACTCGTTTTACTCGTTTTACTCGTTTTACTAGTTTTACTAGTTTTACTAGTTTTACTAGTTTTACTAGTTTCACTAGTTTCACTAGTTTCACTAGTTTCACTAGTTTCACTAGTTTCACTAGTTTCACTAGTTTCACTAGTTTCACTAGTTTTACTAGTTTTACTAGTTTTACTAGTTTTACTAGTTTTACTAGTTTTACTAGTTTTACTCGTTTTACTCGTTTTACTCGTTTTACTCGTTTTACTCGTTTTACTCGTTTTACTCGTTTTACTCGTTTTACTCGTTTTACTAGTTTTACTAGTTTTACTCGTTTTACTCGTTTTACACGTTTTACTCGTTTTACTCGTTTTACTCGTTTTACTCGTTTTACTCGATTTACTCGTTTTACTCGTTTTGCTCGTTTTGCTCGTTTTGCTCGTTTTGCTCGTTTTACTAGTTTTTCTAGTTTTACTCGTTTTACTCGTTTTGCTCGTTTTACTCGTTTTACTCGTTTTACTCGTTTTACTCGTTTTACTCGTTTTACTCGTTTTACTCGTTTTACTCGTTTTGCTCGTTTTGCTCGTTTTGCTCGTTTTGCTCGTTTTGCTCGTTTTACTAGTTTTACTAGTTTTACTCGTTTTACTCGTTTTACTCGTTTTACTCGTTTTACTCGGTTTGCTCGTTTTACTCGTTTTGCTCGTTTTACTAGTTTTGCTCGTTTTGCTCGTTTTACTCGTTTTGCTCGTTTTACTCGTTTTGCTCGTTTTACTCGTTTTGCTCGTTTTACTCGTTTTACTAGTTTTACTAGTTTTACTAGTTTTACTAGTTTTACTCGTTTTACTCGTTTTACTCGTTTTACTCGTTTTACTCGTTTTACTCGTTTTACTCGTTTTGCTCGTTTTGCTCGTTTTGCTCGTTTTGCTCGTTTTACTAGTTTTACTAGTTTTACTCGTTTTACTCGTTTTACTCGTTTTACTCGTTTTACTCGTTTTACTCGTTTTGCTCGTTTTACTCGTTTTGCTCGTTTTACTAGTTTTGCTCGTTTTGCTCGTTTTACTCGTTTTGCTCGTTTTACTCGTTTTGCTCGTTTTACTCGTTTTGCTCGTTTTACTCGTTTTACTCGTTTTACTCGTTTTACTCGTTTTACTCGTTTTACTCGTTTTACTCGTTTTACTCGTTTTACTCGTTTTACTCGTTTTACTCGTTTTACTCGTTTTACTCGTTTTACTCGTTTTACTCGTTTTACTCGTTTTACTCGTTTTACTCGTTTTACTCGTTTTACTCGTTTTACTCGTTTTACTCGTTTTACTCGTTTTACTCGTTTTACTCGTTTTACTCGTTTTACTCGTTTTACTCGTTTTACTCGTTTTACTCGTTTTACTCGTTTTACTCGTTTTACTCGTTTTACTCGTTTTACTCGTTTTACTCGTTTTACTCGTTTTACTCGTTTTACTCGTTTTACTAGTTTTACTGGTTTTACTAGTTTTACTAGTTTCACTAGTTTCACTAGTTTCACTAGTTTCACTAGTTTCACTAGTTTCACTAGTTTTACTAGTTTCACTAGTTTTACTAGTTTTACTAGTTTTACTAGTTTTACTCGTTTTACTCGTTTTACTCGTTTTACTCGTTTTACTCGTTTTACTCGTTTTACTCGTTTTACTCGTTTTACTCGTTTTACTCGTTTTACTCGTTTTACTCGTTTTACTCGTTTTACTCGATTTACTCGTTTTACTCGTTTTGCTCGTTTTGCTCGTTTTGCTCGTTTTACTAGTTTTACTAGTTTTACTCGTTTTACTCGTTTTACTCGTTTTACTCGTTTTACTCGTTTTACTCGTTTTGCTCGTTTTACTCGTTTTACTCGTTTTACTCGTTTTACTCGTTTTGCTCGTTTTGCTCGTTTTGCTCGTTTTGCTCGTTTTGCTCGTTTTGCTCGTTTTGCTCGTTTTGCTCGTTTTACTAGTTTTACTAGTTTTACTCGTTTTACTCGTTTTACTCGTTTTACTCGTTTTACTCGTTTTACTCGTTTTACTCGTTTTGCTCGTTTTGCTCGTTTTACTAGTTTTGCTCGTTTTGCTCGTTTTACTCGTTTTACTCGTTTTACTCGTTTTACTCGTTTTACTCGTTTTACTCGTTTTACTCGTTTTACTCGTTTTACTCGTTTTACTAGTTTTGCTCGTTTTACTAGTTTTGCTCGTTTTACTAGTTTTAGTCGTTTTAGTCGTTTTACTCGTTTTACTCGTTTTGCTCGTTTTGCTCGTTTTGCTCGTTTTGCTCGTTTTGCTCGTTTTGCTCGTTTTGCTCGTTTTGCTCGTTTTGCTCGTTTTGCTCGTTTTACTAGTTTTACTAGTTTTACTCGTTTTACTCGTTTTACTCGTTTTACTCGTTTTACTCGTTTTGCTCGTTTTACTAGTTTTGCTCGTTTTGCTCGTTTTACTCGTTTTACTCGTTTTACTCGTTTTACTCGTTTTACTCGTTTTACTCGTTTTACTCGTTTTACTCGTTTTACTAGTTTTGCTCGTTTTACTAGTTTTGCTCGTTTTACTAGTTTTAGTCGTTTTAGTCGTTTTACTCGTTTTACTCGTTTTACTCGTTTTACTCGTTTTACTCGTTTTACTCGTTTTACTCGTTTTACTCGTTTTACTCGTTTTACTCGTTTTACTAGTTTTGCTCGTTTTACTAGTTTTGCTCGTTTTACTAGTTTTACTCGTTTTACTCGTTTTACTCGTTTTACTCGTTTTACTCGTTTTACTCGTTTTACTCGTTTTACTCGTTTTACTCGTTTTACTAGTTTTACTAGTTTTACTAGTTTTACTAGTTTTACTAGTTTTACTAGTTTTACTCGTTTTACTCGTTTTACTCGAATTACTCGTTTTACTGGTTTTACTCGTTTTACTCGTTTTACTAGTTTTACTAGTTTTACTAGTTTTACTAGTTTTACTCGTTTTACTCGTTTTACTCGTTTTACTCGTTTTACTCGTTTTACTTGTTTTACTCGTTTTACTCGTTTTACTCGTATTACTCGTTTTACTCGTTTTACTCGTTTTACTCGTTTTACTCGTTTTACTAGTTTTACTAGTTTTACTAGTTTTACTAGTTTTACTAGTTTCACTAGTTTCACTAGTTTCACTAGTTTCACTAGTTTTACTAGTTTCACTAGTTTTACTAGTTTTACTAGTTTTACTAGTTTTACTAGTTTTACTCGTTTTACTCGTTTTACTCGTTTTACTCGTTTTACTCGTTTTACTCGTTTTACTAGTTTTACTAGTTTTACTAGTTTTACTAGTTTTACTCGTTTTACTCGTTTTACTCGTTTTACTCGTTTTGCTCGTTTTACTCGTTTTGCTCGTTTTACTCGTTTTACTCGTTTTACTCGTTTTACTCGTTTTACTCGTTTTACTCGTTTTACTCGTTTTACTCGTTTTACTCGTTTTACTCGTTTTACTCGTTTTACTCGTTTTACTCGTTTTACTCGTTTTACTCGTTTTACTCGTTTTGCTCGTTTTGCTCGTTTTGCTCGTTTTGCTCGTTTTGCTCGTTTTGCTCGTTTTGCTCGTTTTGCTCGTTTTGCTCGTTTTACTAGTTTTACTAGTTTTACTAGTTTTACTAGTTTTACTCGTTTTACTCGTTTTACTCGTTTTACTCGTTTTACTCGTTTTACTCGTTTTACTCGTTTTACTCGTTTTACTCGTTTTACTCGTTTTACTCGTTTTACTCGTTTTACTCGTTTTACTCGTTTTACTCGTTTTACTCGTTTTACTCGTTTTACTCGTTTTACTCGTTTTACTAGTTTTACTAGTTTTACTAGTTTTACTCGTGTTACTCGTTTTACTCGTTTTACTCGTTTTACTCGTTTTACTCGTTTTACTCGTTTTACTCGTTTTACTCGTTTTACTCGATTTACTCGTTTTACTCGTTTTGCTCGTTTTGCTCGTTTTGCTCGTTTTACTAGTTTTACTAGTTTTACTCGTTTTACTCGTTTTACTCGTTTTACTCGTTTTACTCGTTTTACTCGTTTTACTCGTTTTGCTCGTTTTACTCGTTTTACTCGTTTTACTCGTTTTACTCGTTTTGCTCGTTTTGCTCGTTTTGCTCGTTTTGCTCGTTTTGCTCGTTTTGCTCGTTTTGCTCGTTTTGCTCGTTTTACTAGTTTTACTAGTTTTACTCGTTTTACTCGTTTTACTCGTTTTACTCGTTTTACTCGTTTTACTCGTTTTACTCGTTTTACTCGTTTTGCTCGTTTTGCTCGTTTTACTAGTTTTGCTCGTTTTGCTCGTTTTACTCGTTTTACTCGTTTTACTCGTTTTACTCGTTTTACTCGTTTTACTCGTTTTACTCGTTTTACTCGTTTTACTCGTTTTACTCGTTTTACTAGTTTTGCTCGTTTTACTAGTTTTGCTCGTTTTACTAGTTTTAGTCGTTTTAGTCGTTTTACTCGTTTTACTCGTTTTGCTCGTTTTGCTCGTTTTGCTCGTTTTGCTCGTTTTGCTCGTTTTGCTCGTTTTGCTCGTTTTGCTCGTTTTGCTCGTTTTGCTCGTTTTACTAGTTTTACTAGTTTTACTCGTTTTACTCGTTTTACTCGTTTTACTCGTTTTACTCGTTTTGCTCGTTTTGCTCGTTTTACTAGTTTTGCTCGTTTTGCTCGTTTTACTCGTTTTACTCGTTTTACTCGTTTTACTCGTTTTACTCGTTTTACTCGTTTTACTCGTTTTACTAGTTTTACTAGTTTTACTAGTTTTACTCGTGTTACTCGTTTTACTAGTTTTACTCGTTTTACTCGTTTTACTCGTTTTACTCGTTTTACTCGTTTTACTCGTTTTACTCGTTTTACTCGATTTACTCGTTTTACTCGTTTTGCTCGTTTTGCTCGTTTTGCTCGTTTTACTAGTTTTACTAGTTTTACTCGTTTTACTCGTTTTACTCGTTTTACTCGTTTTACTCGTTTTGCTCGTTTTACTCGTTTTACTCGTTTTACTCGTTTTACTCGTTTTGCTCGTTTTGCTCGTTTTGCTCGTTTTGCTCGTTTTGCTCGTTTTGCTCGTTTTGCTCGTTTTGCTCGTTTTACTAGTTTTACTAGTTTTACTCGTTTTACTCGTTTTACTCGTTTTACTCGTTTTACTCGTTTTACTCGTTTTACTCGTTTTACTCGTTTTGCTCGTTTTGCTCGTTTTACTAGTTTTGCTCGTTTTGCTCGTTTTACTCGTTTTACTCGTTTTACTCGTTTTACTCGTTTTACTCGTTTTACTCGTTTTACTCGTTTTACTCGTTTTACTCGTTTTACTCGTTTTACTCGTTTTACTAGTTTTGCTCGTTTTACTAGTTTTGCTCGTTTTACTAGTTTTAGTCGTTTTAGTCGTTTTACTCGTTTTACTCGTTTTGCTCGTTTTGCTCGTTTTGCTCGTTTTGCTCGTTTTGCTCGTTTTGCTCGTTTTGCTCGTTTTGCTCGTTTTGCTCGTTTTGCTCGTTTTGCTCGTTTTACTAGTTTTACTAGTTTTACTCGTTTTACTCGTTTTACTCGTTTTACTCGTTTTACTCGTTTTGCTCGTTTTGCTCGTTTTACTAGTTTTGCTCGTTTTGCTCGTTTTACTCGTTTTACTCGTTTTACTCGTTTTACTCGTTTTACTCGTTTTACTCGTTTTACTCGTTTTACTCGTTTTACTAGTTTTGCTCGTTTTACTAGTTTTGCTCGTTTTACTAGTTTTAGTCGTTTTAGTCGTTTTACTCGTTTTACTCGTTTTACTCGTTTTACTCGTTTTACTCGTTTTACTCGTTTTACTCGTTTTACTCGTTTTACTCGTTTTACTCGTTTTACTCGTTTTACTAGTTTTGCTCGTTTTACTAGTTTTGCTCGTTTTACTAGTTTTACTCGTTTTACTCGTTTTACTCGTTTTACTCGTTTTACTCGTTTTACTCGTTTTACTCGTTTTACTCGTTTTACTCGTTTTACTAGTTTTACTAGTTTTACTAGTTTTACTAGTTTTACTAGTTTTACTAGTTTTACTAGTTTTACTAGTTTTACTCGTTTTACTCGTTTTACTCGAATTACTCGTTTTACTGGTTTTACTCGTTTTACTCGTTTTACTAGTTTTACTAGTTTTACTAGTTTTACTAGTTTTACTCGTTTTACTCGTTTTACTCGTTTTACTCGTTTTACTCGTTTTACTTGTTTTACTCGTTTTACTCGTTTTACTCGTATTACTCGTTTTACTCGTTTTACTCGTTTTTCTCGTTTTACTCGTTTTACTCGTTTTACTCGTTTTACTAGTTTTACTAGTTTTACTAGTTTTACTAGTTTTACTAGTTTCACTAGTTTCACTAGTTTCACTAGTTTCACTAGTTTTACTAGTTTCACTAGTTTTACTAGTTTTACTAGTTTTACTAGTTTTACTAGTTTTACTCGTTTTACTCGTTTTACTCGTTTTACTCGTTTTACTCGTTTTACTAGTTTTACTAGTTTTACTAGTTTTACTAGTTTTACTCGTTTTACTCGTTTTACTCGTTTTACTCGTTTTGCTCGTTTTACTCGTTTTGCTCGTTTTACTCGTTTTACTCGTTTTACTCGTTTTACTCGTTTTACTCGTTTTACTCGTTTTACTCGTTTTACTCGTTTTACTCGTTTTACTCGTTTTACTCGTTTTACTCGTTTTACTCGTTTTACTCGTTTTACTCGTTTTACTCGTTTTACTCGTTTTGCTCGTTTTGCTCGTTTTGCTCGTTTTGCTCGTTTTGCTCGTTTTGCTCGTTTTACTAGTTTTACTAGTTTTACTAGTTTTACTAGTTTTACTAGTTTTACTCGTTTTACTCGTTTTACTCGTTTTACTCGTTTTACTCGTTTTACTCGTTTTACTCGTTTTACTCGTTTTACTCGTTTTACTCGTTTTACCTCGTTTTGCTCGTTTTGCTCGTTTTACTAGTTTTGCTCGTTTTGCTCGTTTTACTCGTTTTACTCGTTTTACTCGTTTTACTCGTTTTACTCGTTTTACTCGTTTTACTCGTTTTACTCGTTTTACTCGTTTTACTCGTTTTACTAGTTTTGCTCGTTTTACTAGTTTTGCTCGTTTTACTAGTTTTAGTCGTTTTAGTCGTTTTACTCGTTTTACTCGTTTTGCTCGTTTTGCTCGTTTTGCTCGTTTTGCTCGTTTTGCTCGTTTTGCTCGTTTTGCTCGTTTTGCTGGTTTTGCTCGTTTTACTAGTTTTACTAGTTTTACTCGTTTTACTCGTTTTACTCGTTTTACTCGTTTTACTCGTTTTACTCGTTTTACTCGTTTTACTCGTTTTACTAGTTTTACTAGTTTTACTAGTTTTACTCGTGTTACTCGTTTTACTAGTTTTACTCGTTTTACTCGTTTTACTCGTTTTACTCGTTTTACTCGTTTTACTCGTTTTACTCGTTTTACTCGATTTACTCGTTTTACTCGTTTTGCTCGTTTTGCTCGTTTTGCTCGTTTTACTAGTTTTACTAGTTTTACTCGTTTTACTCGTTTTACTCGTTTTACTCGTTTTACTCGTTTTGCTCGTTTTACTCGTTTTACTCGTTTTACTCGTTTTACTCGTTTTGCTCGTTTTGCTCGTTTTGCTCGTTTTGCTCGTTTTGCTCGTTTTGCTCGTTTTGCTCGTTTTGCTCGTTTTACTAGTTTTACTAGTTTTACTCGTTTTACTCGTTTTACTCGTTTTACTCGTTTTACTCGTTTTACTAGTTTTACTCGTTTTGCTCGTTTTGCTCGTTTTACTAGTTTTGCTCGTTTTGCTCGTTTTACTCGTTTTACTCGTTTTACTCGTTTTACTCGTTTTACTCGTTTTACTCGTTTTACTCGTTTTACTCGTTTTACTCGTTTTACTCGTTTTACTCGTTTTACTAGTTTTGCTCGTTTTACTAGTTTTGCTCGTTTTACTAGTTTTAGTCGTTTTAGTCGTTTTACTCGTTTTACTCGTTTTGCTCGTTTTGCTCGTTTTGCTCGTTTTGCTCGTTTTGCTCGTTTTGCTCGTTTTGCTCGTTTTGCTCGTTTTGCTCGTTTTGCTCGTTTGCTCGTTTTACTAGTTTTACTAGTTTTACTCGTTTTACTCGTTTTACTCGTTTTACTCGTTTTACTCGTTTTGCTCGTTTTGCTCGTTTTACTAGTTTTGCTCGTTTTGCTCGTTTTACTCGTTTTACTCGTTTTACTCGTTTTACTCGTTTTACTCGTTTTACTCGTTTTACTCGTTTTACTCGTTTTACTCGTTTTACTCGTTTTACTAGTTTTGCTCGTTTTACTAGTTTTGCTCGTTTTACTAGTTTTAGTCGTTTTAGTCGTTTTACTCGTTTTACTCGTTTTACTCGTTTTACTCGTTTTACTCGTTTTACTCGTTTTACTCGTTTTACTCGTTTTACTCGTTTTACTCGTTTTACTCGTTTTACTAGTTTTGCTCGTTTTACTAGTTTTGCTCGTTTTACTAGTTTTACTCGTTTTACTCGTTTTACTCGTTTTACTCGTTTTACTCGTTTTACTCGTTTTACTCGTTTTACTCGTTTTACTCGTTTTACTAGTTTTACTAGTTTTACTAGTTTTACTAGTTTTACTAGTTTTACTAGTTTTACTAGTTTTACTAGTTTTACTCGTTTTACTCGTTTTACTCGAATTACTCGTTTTACTGGTTTTACTCGTTTTACTCGTTTTACTAGTTTTACTAGTTTTACTAGTTTTACTAGTTTTACTCGTTTTACTCGTTTTACTCGTTTTACTCGTTTTACTCGTTTTACTTGTTTTACTCGTTTTACTCGTTTTACTCGTTTTACTCGTATTACTCGTTTTACTCGTTTTACTCGTTTTTCTCGTTTTACTCGTTTTACTCGTTTTACTCGTTTTACTAGTTTTACTAGTTTTACTAGTTTTACTAGTTTTACTAGTTTCACTAGTTTCACTAGTTTCACTAGTTTCACTAGTTTTACTAGTTTCACTAGTTTTACTAGTTTTACTAGTTTTACTCGTTTTACTCGTTTTACTCGTTTTACTCGTTTTACTCGTTTTACTAGTTTTACTAGTTTTACTAGTTTTACTAGTTTTACTCGTTTTACTCGTTTTACTCGTTTTACTCGTTTTGCTCGTTTTACTCGTTTTGCTCGTTTTACTCGTTTTACTCGTTTTACTCGTTTTACTCGTTTTACTCGTTTTACTCGTTTTACTCGTTTTACTCGTTTTACTCGTTTTACTCGTTTTACTCGTTTTACTCGTTTTACTCGTTTTACTCGTTTTGCTCGTTTTGCTCGTTTTGCTCGTTTTGCTCGTTTTGCTCGTTTTGCTCGTTTTGCTCGTTTTACTAGTTTTACTAGTTTTACTAGTTTTACTAGTTTTACTAGTTTTACTCGTTTTACTCGTTTTACTCGTTTTACTCGTTTTACTCGTTTTACTCGTTTTACTCGTTTTACTCGTTTTACTCGTTTTACTCGTTTTACTCGTTTTACTAGTTTTACTAGTTTTACTAGTTTTACTAGTTTTACTCGTTTTACTCGTTTTACTCGTTTTACTCGTTTTGCTCGTTTTACTCGTTTTGCTCGTTTTACTCGTGTTACTCGTTTTACTCGTTTTACTCGTTTTACTCGTTTTACTCGTTTTACTCGTTTTACTCGTTTTACTCGTTTTACTCGTTTTACTCGATTTACTCGTTTTACTCGTTTTGCTCGTTTTGCTCGTTTTGCTCGTTTTACTAGTTTTACTCGTTTTACTCGTTTTACTCGTTTTACTCGTTTTACTCGTTTTACTCGTTTTACTCGTTTTACTCGTTTTGCTCGTTTTACTCGTTTTACTCGTTTTACTCGTTTTACTCGTTTTGCTCGTTTTGCTCGTTTTGCTCGTTTTGCTCGTTTTGCTCGTTTTGCTCGTTTTGCTCGTTTTGCTCGTTTTACTAGTTTTGCTCGTTTTACTAGTTTTACTAGTTTTACTCGTTTTACTCGTTTTACTCGTTTTACTCGTTTTACTCGTTTTACTCGTTTTGCTCGTTTTGCTCGTTTTACTAGTTTTGCTCGTTTTACTCGTTTTACTCGTTTTACTCGTTTTACTCGTTTTACTCGTTTTGCTCGTTTTACTCGTTTTGCTCGTTTTACTAGTTTTGCTCGTTTTGCTCGTTTTACTCGTTTTGCTCGTTTTACTCGTTTTGCTCGTTTTACTCGTTTTGCTCGTTTTACTCGTTTGGTTTTACTCGTTTTACTCGTTTTACTCGTTTTACTCGTTTTAGTCGTTTTACTCGTATTACTCGTTTTACTCGTTTTACTCGTTTTACTCGTTTTACTCGTTTTACTCGTTTTACTCGTTTTACTCGTTTTACTCGTTTTACTCGTTTTACTCGTTTTACTCGTTTTACTCGTTTTACTCGTTTTACTCGTTTTACTCGTTTTACTCGTTTTACTCGTTTTACTCGTTTTACTCGTTTTACTCGTTTTACTCGTTTTACTCGTTTTACTCGTTTTACTAGTTTTACTAGTTTTACTAGTTTCACTAGTTTCACTAGTTTCACTAGTTTCACTAGTTTCACTAGTTTCACTAGTTTCACTAGTTTCACTAGTTTCACTAGTTTCACTAGTTTCACTAGTTTCACTAGTTTCACTAGTTTCACTAGTTTCACTAGTTTTACTAGTTTTACTAGTTTTACTAGTTTTACTAGTTTTACTAGTTTTACTCGTTTTACTCGTTTTACTCGTTTTACTCGTTTTACTCGTTTTACTCGTTTTACTCGTTTTACTCGTTTTACTCGTTTTACTCGTTTTACTCGTTTTACTAGTTTTACTAGTTTTACTAGTTTTACTCGTTTTACTCGTTTTACTCGTTTTACTCGTTTTACTCGTTTTACTCGTTTTACTCGTTTTACTCGTTTTACTCGTTTTACTCGTTTTACTCGTTTTACTCGTTTTACTCGTTTTGCTCGTTTTGCTCGTTTTGCTCGTTTTGCTCGTTTTGCTCGTTTTGCTCGTTTTGCTCGTTTTGCTCGTTTTGCTCGTTTTGCTCGTTTTACTAGTTTTACTAGTTTTACTCGTTTTACTCGTTTTACTCGTTTTACTCGTTTTACTCGTTTTACTCGTTTTACTCGTTTTGCTCGTTTTGCTCGTTTTACTAGTTTTGCTCGTTTTGCTCGTTTTACTCGTTTTACTCGTTTTACTCGTTTTACTCGTTTTACTCGTTTTACTCGTTTTACTAGTTTTGCTCGTTTTACTAGTTTTGCTCGTTTTACTAGTTTTACTCGTTTTACTCGTTTTACTCGTTTTACTCGTTTTGCTCGTTTTGCTCGTTTTGCTCGTTTTGCTCGTTTTGCTCGTTTTGCTCGTTTTGCTCGTTTTACTCGTTTTACTCGTTTTACTCGTTTTACTCGTTTTACTCGTTTTACTCGTTTTACTCGTTTTACTCGTTTTACTCGTTTTACTCGTTTTACTAGTTTTGCTCGTTTTACTAGTTTTGCTCGTTTTACTAGTTTTGCTCGTTTTACTAGTTTTACTCGTTTTACTCGTTTTACTAGTTTTGCTCGTTTTACTAGTTTTGCTCGTTTTACTAGTTTTACTCGTTTTACTCGTTTTACTCGTTTTACTCGTTTTACTCGTTTTACTCGTTTTACTCGTTTTACTCGTTTTACTCGTTTTACTAGTTTTACTAGTTTTACTAGTTTTACTAGTTTTACTAGTTTTACTAGTTTTACTAGTTTTACTAGTTTTACTAGTTTTACTAGTTTTACTCGTTTTACTCGTTTTACTCGTTTTACTCGTTTTACTCGTTTTACTCGTTTTACTCGTTTTACTCGTTTTACTCGTTTTACTCGTTTTACTCGTATTACTCGTTTTTCTCGTTTTACTCGTTTTTCTCGTTTTACTCGTTTTTCTCGTTTTACTCGTTTTACTCGTTTTACTAGTTTTACTAGTTTTACTAGTTTTACTAGTTTCACTAGTTTCACTAGTTTCACTAGTTTCACTAGTTTCACTAGTTTCACTAGTTTTACTAGTTTTACTAGTTTTACTCGTTTTACTCGTTTTACTCGTTTTACTCGTTTTACTCGTTTTGCTCGTTTTGCTCGTTTTGCTCGTTTTACTAGTTTTACTCGTTTTACTCGTTTTACTCGTTTTACTCGTTTTACTCGTTTTACTAGTTTTACTAGTTTTACTAGTTTTACTAGTTTTACTAGTTTTACTAGTTTTACTAGTTTTACTAGTTTTACTAGTTTTACTAGTTTTACTCGTTTTACTCGTTTTACTCGTTTTGCCTCGTTTTACTCGTTTTGCTCGTTTTACTCGTTTTACTCGTTTTACTCGTTTTACTCGTTTTACTCGTTTTACTCGTTTTACTCGTTTTACTCGTTTTACTCGTTTTACTCGTTTTACTCGTTTTACTCGTTTTACTCGTTTTACTCGTTTTACTCGTTTTACTCGTTTTGCTCGTTTTGCTCGTTTTGCTCGTTTTGCTCGTTTTGCTCGTTTTGCTCGTTTTACTAGTTTTACTAGTTTTACTCGTTTTACTCGTTTTACTCGTTTTACTCGTTTTACTCGTTTTGCTCGTTTTACTCGTTTTGCTCGTTTTACTAGTTTTGCTCGTTTTGCTCGTTTTACTCGTTTTGCTCGTTTTACTCGTTTTGCTCGTTTTACTCGTTTTGCTCGTTTTACTCGTTTTACTAGTTTTACTAGTTTTACTAGTTTTACTAGTTTTACTCGTTTTACTCGTTTTACTCGTTTTACTCGTTTTACTCGTTTTACTCGTTTTACTCGTTTTGCTCGTTTTGCTCGTTTTGCTCGTTTTGCTCGTTTTGCTCGTTTTACTAGTTTTACTAGTTTTACTCGTTTTACTCGTTTTACTCGTTTTACTCGTTTTACTCGTTTTGCTCGTTTTACTCGTTTTGCTCGTTTTACTAGTTTTGCTCGTTTTGCTCGTTTTACTCGTTTTGCTCGTTTTACTCGTTTTGCTCGTTTTACTCGTTTTGCTCGTTTTACTCGTTTTGCTCGTTTTACTCGTTTTACTCGTTTTACTCGTTTTACTCGTTTTAGTCGTTTTACTCGTATTACTCGTTTTACTCGTTTTACTCGTTTTACTCGTTTTACTCGTTTTACTCGTTTTACTCGTTTTACTCGTTTTACTCGTTTTACTCGTTTTACTCGTTTTACTCGTTTTACTCGTTTTACTCGTTTTACTCGTTTTACTCGTTTTACTCGTTTTACTCGTTTTACTCGTTTTACTCGTTTTACTCGTTTTACTCGTTTTACTCGTTTTACTCGTTTTACTCGTTTTACTAGTTTTACTAGTTTTACTAGTTTCACTAGTTTCACTAGTTTCACTAGTTTCACTAGTTTCACTAGTTTCACTAGTTTCACTAGTTTCACTAGTTTTACTAGTTTTACTAGTTTTACTAGTTTTACTAGTTTTACTAGTTTTACTAGTTTTACTAGTTTTACTCGTTTTACTCGTTTTACTCGTTTTACTCGTTTTACTCGTTTTACTCGTTTTACTCGTTTTACTCGTTTTACTCGTTTTACTCGTTTTACTCGTTTTACTAGTTTTACTAGTTTTACTAGTTTTACTCGTTTTACTCGTTTTACTAGTTTTACTAGTTTTACTCGTTTTACTCGTTTTACTCGTTTTACTCGTTTTACTCGTTTTACTCGTTTTACTCGTTTTACTCGTTTTACTCGTTTTACTCGTTTTACTCGTTTTACTCGTTTTACTCGTTTTACTCGTTTTACTCGTTTTACTCGATTTACTCGTTTTACTCGTTTTGCTCGTTTTGCTCGTTTTGCTCGTTTTACTAGTTTTACTAGTTTTACTCGTTTTACTCGTTTTACTCGTTTTACTCGTTTTACTCGTTTTACTCGTTTTACTCGTTTTACTCGTTTTACTCGTTTTGCTCGTTTTGCTCGTTTTGCTCGTTTTGCTCGTTTTGCTCGTTTTGCTCGTTTTGCTCGTTTTGCTCGTTTTGCTCGTTTTACTAGTTTTACTAGTTTTACTCGTTTTACTCGTTTTACTCGTTTTACTCGTTTTACTCGTTTTACTCGTTTTACTCGTTTTACTCGTTTTACTCGTTTTGCTCGTTTTGCTCGTTTTACTAGTTTTGCTCGTTTTGCTCGTTTTACTCGTTTTACTCGTTTTACTCGTTTTACTCGTTTTACTCGTTTTACTCGTTTTACTCGTTTTACTCGTTTTACTAGTTTTGCTCGTTTTACTAGTTTTGCTCGTTTTACTAGTTTTAGTCGTTTTAGTCGTTTTACTCGTTTTACTCGTTTTGCTCGTTTTGCTCGTTTTGCTCGTTTTGCTCGTTTTGCTCGTTTTGCTCGTTTTGCTCGTTTTGCTCGTTTTGCTCGTTTTACTAGTTTTACTAGTTTTACTCGTTTTACTCGTTTTACTCGTTTTACTCGTTTTACTCGTTTTACTCGTTTTACTCGTTTTGCTCGTTTTGCTCGTTTTACTAGTTTTGCTCGTTTTACTCGTTTTACTCGTTTTACTCGTTTTACTCGTTTTACTCGTTTTACTCGTTTTACTCGTTTTACTCGTTTTACTAGTTTTACTAGTTTTACTAGTTTTAGTCGTTTTAGTCGTTTTACTCGTATTACTCGTTTTACTCGTTTTACTCGTTTTACTCGTTTTACTCGTTTTACTCGTTTTACTCGTTTTACTCGTTTTACTCGTTTT
>NW_027487006.1:0-18400 GCF_050908995.1 Andrena cerasifolii | reverse complement strand
TAAAACGAGTAAAACGAGTAAAACGAGTAAAACGGGTAAAACGAGTAAAACGAGTAAAACGAGTAAAACGAGTAAAACGAGTAAAACGAGTAAAACGAGTAAAACGAGTAAAACGAGTAAAACGAGTAAAACGAGTAAAACGAGTGAAACGAGTAAAGCGAGTGAAACGAGTAAAGCGAGTGAAACGAGTAAAGCGAGTGAAACGAGTAAAGCGAGTGAAACGAGTAAAGCGAGTAAAATTAGTAAAACGAGTGAAACGAGTAAAACGAGTGAAACGAGTAAAACGAGTAAAACGAGTAAAACGAGTAAAACGAGTAAAGCCGTTAAAACGAGTAAAACGAGTAAAACGAGTAAAGCGATTAAAACGAGTAAAAGGAGTAAAACGAGTAAAACGAGTAAAACGAGTAAAACGAGTAAAACGAGTAAAACGAGTAAAACGAGTAAAACGAGTAAAGCGAGTAAAACGAGTAAAACGAGTAAAACGAGTAAAACGAGTAAAACGAGTATAACGAGTAAAACGAGTATAACGAGTAAAACGAGTAAAACGAGTAAAACCAGTAAAACGAGTAAAGCGAGTGAAACGAGTAAAGCGAGTGAAACGAGTAAAGCGAGTGAAACGAGTAAAGCGAGTGAAACGAGTAAAGCGAGTGAAACGAGTAAAGCGAGTGAAACGAGTAAAGCGAGTGAAACGAGTAAAGCGAGTGAAACGAGTAAAGCGAGTGAAACGAGTAAAGCGAGTGAAACGAGTAAAGCGAGTGAAACGAGTGAAGCGAGTAAAGCGAGTGAAACGAGCGAAACGAGTAAAGCGAGTAAAACGAGTAAAACGAGTAAAACGAGTAAAACGAGTAAAACGAGTAAAACGAGTAAAACGAGTAAAACTAGTAAAACGAGTAAAACTAGTAAAACGAGTAAAACGCGTAAAACGAGTAAAACGCGTAAAACGAGTAAAACGCGTAAAACGAGTAAAACGCGTAAAACGAGTAAAACGCGTAAAACGAGTAAAACGAGTAAAACGAGTAAAACGAGTAAAACGAGTAAAACGAGTAAAACGAGTAAAACGAGTAAAACGAGTAAAACGAGTAAAACGAGTAAAACGAGTAAAACGAGTAAAACGAGTAAAACGAGTAAAACGAGTAAAACGAGTAAAACGAGTAAAACGAGTAAAACGAGTATAACGAGTAAAACGAGTAAAACGAGTAAAACCAGTAAAACGAGTAAAACGCGTAAAACGAGTAAAACGCGTAAAACGAGTAAAACGCGTAAAACGAGTAAAACGCGTGTAAAACGAAAAAAAAACGAGTAAAACGAGAACGAGTAAAATAGTAAAACGAGTAAAACGAGTAAAACGAGTAAAACGAGTAAAACGAGTAAAACGAGTAAAACGAGTAAAACGAGTAAAACGAGTAAAACGAGTAAACGAGTAAAACGAGTAAAACGAGTAAAACGAGTAAAACGAGTAAAACGAGTAAACGAGTGAAACGAGTAAAGCGAGTGAAACAGAGTAAAGCGAGTGAAACGAGTAAAGCGTGTGAAACGAGTAAAGCGAGTGAAACGAGTAAAGCGAGTGAAACGAGTAAAGCGAGTGAAACGAGTAAAGCGAGTGAGACGAGTAAAGCGAGTGAAACGAGTAAAGCGAGTGAAACGAGTGAAACGAGTGAAACGAGTGAACCGAGTGAAACGAGTGAAGCGAGTGAAACGAGTGAAGCGAGTAAAGCGAGTGAAACGAGCGAAACGAGTAAAGCGAGTAAAACGAGTAAAACGAGTAAAACGAGTAAAACGAGTAAAAACTAGTAAAACGAGTAAAACGCGTAAAACGAGTAAAACGAGTAAAACGAGTAAAACGAGTAAAACGAGTAAAAGCGAGTAAAACGAGTAAAACGAGTAAAACGAGTTAAAACGAGTAAAAGAGTAAAACGAGTAAAACGAGTAAAACGAGTAAAACGAGTAAAACGAGTAAAACGAGTAAAACGAGTAAAACGAGTAAAACGAGTAAAACGAGTAAAACGAGTAAAACGAGTAAAACGAGTAAAACGAGTAAAACGAGTAAAACGAGTAAAAACGAGTAAAACGAGTAAAACGAGTAAAACGAGTAAAACGGGTAAAACGGTAAAACGAGTAAAACGAGTAAAAAGTAAAACGAGTAAAACGAGTAAAACGAGTAGAACGGAGTAAATGAGTAAAATGAGTAGAACGAGTAAAACGAGTAAAACGAGTAAAACGAGTAAAACGAGTAAAACTAGTAAAACGAGTAAAACGAGTAAAGCGATTAAAACGAGTAAAACGAGTAAAACGAGTAAAATTAGTAAAACGAGTGAAACGAGTAAAACGAGCAAAACGAGTAAAACGAGTAAAACGAGTAAAACGAGCAAAACGAGTAAAGCCGTTAAAACGAGTAAAACGAGTAAAACGAGTAAAGCGATTAAAACGAGTAAAACGAGTAAAACGAGTAAAACGAGTAAAACGAGTAAAACGAGTAAAACGAGTAAAACGAGTAAAACGAGTAAAACGAGTAAAACGAGTAAAACGAGTAAAACGAGTAAAGCGAGTAAAACGAGTATAACGAGTAAAACGAGTATAAAACGAGTAAAACGAGTAAAACGAGTATAACGAGTAAAACGAGTATAACGAGTAAAACGAGTAAAACGAGTAAAACCAGTAAAACGAGTAAAGCGAGTGAAACGAGTAAAGCGAGTGAAACGAGTAAAGCGAGTGAAACGAGTAAAGCGAGTGAAACGAGTAAAGCGAGTGAAACGAGTAAAGCGAGTGAAACGAGTAAAGCGAGTGAAACGAGTAAAGCGAGTGAAACGAGTAAAGCGAGTGAAACGAGTAAAGCGAGTGAAACGAGTAAAGCGAGTGAAACGAGTAAAGCGAGTGAAACGAGTGAACCGAGTGAAACGAGTGAACCGAGTGAAACGAGTGAAGCGAGTGAAACGAGTAAAACGAGTAAAACGAGTAAAACGAGTAAAACGAGTAAAACGAGTAAAACGATTAAAACGAGTAAAAGGAGTAAAACGAGTAAAAGGAGTAAAACGAGTAAAACGAGTAAAACGAGTAAAAAACGAGTAAACGAGTAAAGCGAGTGAAACGAAGTAAAGCGAGTGAAACGAGTAAAGCGAGTGAAACGAGTAAAGCGAGTGAAACGAGTAAAGCGAGTGAAACGAGTAAAGCGAGTGAAACGAGTAAAGCGAGTGAAACGAGTAAAGCGAGTGAAACGAGTAAAGCGAGTGAAACGAGTAAAGCGAGTGAAACGAGTAAAGCGAGTGAAACGAGTAAAGCGAGTGAAACGAGTAAAGCGAGTGAAACGAGTAAAGCGAGTGAAACGAGTAAAGCGAGTGAAACGAGTAAAGCGAGTGAAACGAGTAAAGCGAGTGAAACGAGTAAAGCGAGTGAAACGAGTAAAGCGAGTGAAACGAGTAAAGCGAGTGAAACGAGTAAAGCGAGTGAAACGAGTGAACCGAGTGAAACGAGTGAACCGAGTGAAACGAGTGAAGCGAGTGAAACGAGTGAAGCGAGTAAAACTAGTAAAACGATAAACGCGTAAAACGAGTAAACGAGTAAACGAGTAAAACGAGTAAAACGAGTAAAACGAGTAAAACGAGTAAAGCCGTTAAAACGAGTAAAACGAGTAAAACGAGTAAAGCGATTAAAACGAGTAAAAGGAGTAAAACGAGTAAAACGAGTAAAAACGAGTAAAACGAGTAAAACGAGTAAAACGAGTAAAAGGAGTAAAACGAGTAAAACGAGTAAAACGAGTAAAGCGAGTAAAACGAGTAAAACGAGTAAAACGAGTAAAACGAGTAAAACGAGTAAAACGAGTAAAACGAGTAAAACGAGTAAAACGGGTAAAACGAGTAAAACGAGTAAAACGAGTAAAACGAGTAAAACGAGTAAAACGAGTAGAACGAGTAAAATGAGTAGAACGAGTAAAACGAGTAAAACGAGTAAAACGAGTAAAACGAGTAAAACGAGTAAAACTAGTAAAACGAGTAAAACGAGTAAAGCGATTAAAACGAGTAAAACGAGTAAAACGAGTAAAACGAGTAAAATTAGTAAAACGAGTGAAACGAGTAAAACGAGTGAAACGAGTAAAACGAGTAAAACGAGTAAAACGAGTAAAACGAGTAAAGCCGTTAAAACGAGTAAACGAGTAAAACGAGTAAAGCGATTAAAACGAGTAAAAGGGGGAGAGTAAAACAGGTAAAACATGAAACGAGTAAACGATAAAACGAGTAAAACGAGTAAAACGAGTAAAACGAGTAAAACGAGTAAAACGAGTAAACGAGTAAAACGAGTAAAACGAGTAAAACGAGTAAAACGAGTAAAACGAGTAAAACGAGTAAAACGAGTAAAACGAGTAAAACGAGTAAAGTAAACGAGTAAAGCGAGTGAAACGAGTAAGCGAGTGAAACGAGTAAAGCGAGTGAAACGAGTAAAGCGAGTGAAACGAGTAAAGCGAGTGAAACGAGTAAAGCGAGTGAAACGAGTAAAGCGAGTGAAACGAGTAAAGCGAGTGAAACGAGTAAAGCGAGTGAAACGAGTAAAGCGAGTGAAACGAGTAAAGCGAGTGAAACGAGTAAAGCGAGTGAAACGAGTAAGCGGTGAAACGAGTTGAAGCGAGTAAAGCGAGTGAAACGAGCGAAACGAGTAAAGCGAGTAAAACGAGTAAAACGAGTAAAACGAGTAAAACGAGTAAAACGAGTAAAATGAGTAAAACGAGTAAAACGAGTAAAACGAGTAAAACTAGTAAAACGAGTAAAACGCGTAAAACGAGTAAAACGCGTAAAACGAGTAAAACGCGTAAAACGAGTAAAACGCGTAAAACGAGTAAAACGCGTAAAACGAGTAAAACGCGTAAAACGAGTAAAACGAGTAAAACGAGTAAAACGAGTAAAACGAGTAAAACGAGTAAAACGAGTAAAACGAGTAAAACGAGTAAAACGAGTAAAACGAGTAAAACGAGTAAAACGAGTAAAACGAGTAAAACGAGTAAAACGAGTAAAACGAGTAAAACGAGTAAAACGAGTAAAACGAGTAAAACGAGTAAAACGAGTAAAACGAGTAAAACGAGTAAAACGAGTAAAACGAGTAAAACGAGTAAAACGAGTAAAACGAGTATAACGAGTAAAACGAGTAAAACGAGTAAAACCAGTAAAACGAGTAAAACGCGTAAAACGAGTAAAACGCGTAAAACGAGTAAAACGCGTAAAACGAGTAAAACGCGTAAAACGAGTAAAACGCGTAAAACGAGTAAAACGAGTAAAACGAGTAAAACGAGTAAAACGAGTAAAACGAGTAAAACGAGTAAAACGAGTAAAACGAGTAAAACGAGTAAAACGAGTAAAACGAGTAAAACGAGTAAAACGAGTAAAACGAGTAAAACGAGTAAAACGAGTAAAACGAGTAAAACGAGTAAAACGAGTAAAACGAGTAAAACGAGTAAAACGAGTAAAACGAGTAAAACGAGTAAAACGAGTAAAACGAGTAAAACGAGTATAACGAGTAAAACGAGTAAAACGAGTAAAACCAGTAAAACGAGTAAAACCAGTAAAACGAGTAAAACGAGTGAAACGAGTAAAGCGAGTGAAACGAGTAAAGCGAGTGAAACGAGTAAAGCGTGTGAAACGAGTAAAGCGAGTGAAACGAGTAAAGCGAGTGAAACGAGTAAAGCGAGTGAAACGAGTAAAGCGAGTGAGACGAGTAAAGCGAGTGAAACGAGTAAAGCGAGTGAAACGAGTGAAACGAGTGAAACGAGTGAAACGAGTGAAGCGAGTAAAGCGAGTGAAACGAGCGAAACGAGTAAAGCGAGTAAAACGAGTAAAACGAGTCAAACGAGTCAAACGAGTCAAACGAGTCAAACGAGTCAAACGAGTAAAACGAGTCAAACGAGTAAAACGAGTAAAACGAGTAAAACGAGTAAAACGAGTAAAACGAGTAAAACGAGTAAAACGAGTAAAACGAGTAAAACGAGTAAAACTAGTAAAACGAGTAAAACGCGTAAAACGAGTAAAACGCGTAAAACGAGTAAAACGCGTAAAACGAGTAAAACGCGTAAAACGAGTAAAACGCGTAAAACGAGTAAAACGCGTAAAACGAGTGAAACGAGTAAAACGAGTGAAACGAGTAAAACGAGTGAAACGAGTAAAACGAGTGAAACGAGTAAAACGAGTCAAACGAGTAAAACGAGTATAACGAGTAAAACGAGTATAACGAGTAAAACGAGTAAAACGAGTAAAACCAGTAAAACGAGTAAAACGAGTGAAACGAGTAAAGCGAGTGAAACGAGTAAAGCGAGTGAAACGAGTAAAGCGAGTGAAACGAGTAAAGCGAGTGAAACGAGTAAAGCGAGTGAAACGAGTAAAGCGAGTGAAACGAGTGAAGCGAGTGAAACGAGTGAAGCGAGTGAAACGAGTGAAACGAGTGAAACGAGTGAAACGAGTAAAGCGAGTAAAGCGAGTGAAACGAGTAAAGCGAGTGAAACGAGTGAAACGAGTGAAACGAGTGAAACGAGTGAAACGAGTAAAGCGAGTAAAGCGAGTGAAACGAGTAAAACGAGTCAAACGAGTAAAACGAGTCAACCGAGTAAAACGAGTCAACCGAGTAAAACGAGTCAACCGAGTAAAACGAGTAAAACGAGTAAAACGAGTAAAACGAGTAAAACGTGTAAAACGTGTAAAACGAGTAAAACTAGTAAAACGAGTAAAACGAGTGAAGCGATTAAAACGAGTAAAACGAGTAAAACGAGTAAAATTAGTAAAACGAGTGAAACGAGTAAAACGAGTGAAACGAGTAAAACGAGTAAAACGAGTAAAACGAGTAAAACGAGTAAAACGAGTAAAACGAGTAAAACGAGTAAAACGGGTAAAACGAGTAAAACGAGTAAAACGAGTAAAACGAGTAAAACGAGTAAAACGAGTAAAACGAGTAAAACGAGTAAAACGAGTAAAACGAGTAAAACGAGTAAAACGAGTAAAACGAGTAAAGCGAGTAAAACGAGTAAAACGAGTAAAACGAGTAAAACGAGTAAAACGAGTAAAACGGGTAAAACGAGTAAAACGAGTAAAACGAGTAAAACGAGTAAAACGAGTAAAGCGAGTAGAACGAGTAAAATGAGTAGAACGAGTAAAACGAGTAAAACGAGTAAAACTAGTAAAACGAGTAAAACGAGTAAAGCGATTAAAACGAGTAAAACGAGTAAAACGAGTAAAATTAGTAAAACGAGTGAAACGAGTAAAACGAGTGAAACGAGTAAAACGAGTGAAACGAGTAAAACGAGTAAAACGAGTAAAACGAGTAAAACGAGTAAAACGAGTAAAACGAGTATAACGAGTAAAACGAGTAAAACGAGTAAAACCAGTAAAACGAGTAAAGCGAGTGAAACGAGTAAAGCGAGTGAAACGAGTAAAGCGAGTGAAACGAGTAAAGCGAGTGAAACGAGTAAAGCGAGTGAAACGAGTAAAGCGAGTGAAACGAGTAAAGCGAGTGAAACGAGTAAAGCGAGTGAAACGAGTAAAGCGAGTGAAACGAGTAAAGCGAGTGAAACGAGTAAAGCGAGTGAAACGAGTGAAACGAGTGAAACGAGTGAAGCGAGTGAAACGAGTGAAGCGAGTAAAGCGAGTGAAACGAGCGAAACGAGTAAAGCGAGTAAACGAGTAAACGAGTAAAACGAGTAAAACGAGTAAAACGAGTAAAACGAGTAAAACGAGTAAAACGAGTAAAACGAGTAAAACGAGTAAAACGAGTAAAACGAGTAAAACTAGTAAAACGAGTAAAACGCGTAAAACGAGTAAAACGTGTAAAACGAGTAAAACGCGTAAAACGAGTAAAACGCGTAAAACGAGTAAAACGAGTAAAACGAGTAAAACGAGTAAAACGAGTGAAACGAGTAAAGCGAGTGAAACGAGTGAAGCGAGTGAAACGAGTGAAACGAGTGAAACGAGTAAAGCGAGTAAAGCGAGTAAAGCGAGTGAAACGAGTAAAGCGAGTGAAACGAGTAAAGCGAGTGAAACGAGTGAAACGAGTGAAACGAGTGAAACGAGTGAAACGAGTGAAACGAGTGAAGCGAGTAAAGCGAGTGAAACGAGTAAAACGAGTCAAACGAGTAAAACGAGTCAACCGAGTAAAACGAGTCAACCGAGTAAAACGAGTCAACCGAGTAAAACGAGTAAAACGAGTAAAACGAGTAAAACGAGTAAAACGAGTAAAACGTGTAAAACGAGTAAAACTAGTAAAACGAGTAAAACGAGTGAAGCGATTAAAACGAGTAAAACGAGTAAAACGAGTAAAATTAGTAAAACGAGTGAAACGAGTAAAACGAGTGAAACGAGTAAAACGAGTAAAACGAGTAAAACGAGTAAAACGAGTAAAACGAGTAAAACGAGTAAAACGAGTAAAACGGGTAAAACGAGTAAAACGAGTAAAACGAGTAAAACGAGTAAAACGAGTAAAACGAGTAAAACGAGTAAAACGAGTAAAATTAGTAAAACGAGTGAAACGAGTAAAACGAGTGAAACGAGTAAAACGAGTAAAACGAGTAAAACGAGTAAAACGAGGTAAAACGAGTGAAACGAGTAAAACGAGTAAAACGAGTAAAACGAGTATAACGAGTAAAACGAGTATAACGAGTAAAACGAGTATAACGAGTAAAACGAGTAAAACGAGTAAAACCAGTAAAACGAGTAAAACGAGTAAAACGAGTAAAACGAGCGAACGAGTAAAGCGAGTGAAACGAGTAAAGCGAGTGAAACGAGTAAAGCGAGTGAAACGAGTAAAGCGAGTGAAACGAGTAAAGCGAGTGAAACGAGTGAAACGAGTGAAACGAGTGAAACGAGTGAAACGAGTGAAACGAGTAAAACGAGTAAAGCGAGTAAAGCGAGTGAAACGAGTAAAGCGAGTGAAACGAGTAAAGCGAGTGAAACGAGTGAAACGAGTGAAACGAGTAAAGCGAGTAAAGCGAGTGAAACGAGTAAACGAGTCAACGAGGTAAAACGAGTCAACCGAGTAAAACGAGTCAACCGAGTAAAACGAGTCAACCGAGTAAAACGAGTAAAACGAGTAAAACGAGTAAAACGAGTAAAACGAGTAAAACGTGTAAAACGAGTAAAATTAGTAAAACGAGTAAAACGAGTAAAGCGATTAAAACGAGTAACACGAGTAAAACGAGTAAAATTAGTAAAACGAGTGAAACGAGTAAAACGAGTGAAACGAGTAAAACGAGTAAAACGAGTAAAACGAGTAAAACGAGTAAAACGAGTAAAACGAGTAAAACGGGTAAAACGAGTAAAACGAGTAAAACGAGTAAAACGAGTAAAACGAGTAAAACGAGTGAAACTAGTAAACGAGTAAAACGAGTGAAGCGATTAAAACGAGTAAACGAGTAAAACGAGTAAAATTAGTAAAACGAGTGAAACGAGTAAAACGAGTGAAACGAGTAAAACGAGTAAAACGAGTAAAACGAGTAAAACGAGTAAAACGAGTAAAACGAGTAAAACGAGTGAAACTAGTAAAACGAGTAAAACGAGTGAAGCGATTAAAACGAGTAAAACGAGTAAAACGAGTAAAATTAGTAAACGAGTGAAACGAGTAAAACGAGTGAAACGAGTAAAACGAGTAAAACGAGTAAAACGGGTAAAACGAGTAAAACGAGTAAAACGAGTAAAACGAGTAAAACGAGTAAAACGAGTAAAACGAGTAAAACGAGTAAAACGTGTAAAACGAGTAAAATTAGTAAAACGAGTAAAGCGATTAAAACGAGTAACACGAGTAAAACGAGTAAAATTAGTAAAACGAGTGAAACGAGTAAAACGAGTGAAACGAGTAAAACGAGTAAAACGAGTAAAACGAGTAAAACGAGTAAAACGGGTAAAACGTGTAAAACGAGTAAAACGAGTAAAACGAGTAAAACGAGTAAAACGAGTAAAACGAGTGAAACTAGTAAAACGAGTAAAACGAGTGAAGCGATTAAAACGAGTAAAACGAGTAAAACGAGTAAAATTAGTAAAACGAGTGAAACGAGTGAAACGAGTAAAACGAGTAAAACGAGTAAAACGAGTAAAACGAGTAAAGCGATTAAAACGAGTAAAACGTGTAAAACGAGTAAAACGAGTAAAGCGATTAAAACGAGTAAAAGGAGTAAAACGAGTAAAACGAGTAAAACGAGTAAAACGAGTAAAACGAGTAAAGCGATTAAAACGAGTAAAACGAGTAAAACGAGTAAAACGAGTAAAACGAGTAAAGCGATTAAAACGAGTAAAACGAGTAAACGAGTAAAACGAGTAAAGCGAGTAAAACGAGTAAAGCGAGTGAAACGAGTAAAGCGAGTGAAACGAGTAAAGCGAGTGAAACGAGTAAAGCGAGTGAAACGAGTAAAGCGAGTGAAACGAGTAAAGCGAGTGAAACGCGTAAAGCGAGTGAAACGAGTAAAGCGAGTGAAACGAGTAAAGCGAGTGAAACGAGTAAAGCGAGTAAAGCGAGTGAAACGAGTAAAGCGAGTGAAACGAGTAAAGCGAGTGAAACGAGTAAAGCGAGTGAAACGAGTAAAGCGAGTGAAACGAGTAAAGCGAGTGAAACGAGTAAAGCGAGTGAAACGAGTAAAGCGAGTGAAACGAGTAAAGCGAGTGAAACGAGTAAAGCGAGTGAAACGAGTAAGCGAGGAGTAAGCGAGTGAAACGAGTAAAGCGAGTGAAACGAGTAAAGCGAGTAAAGCGAGTGAAACGAGTAAAGCGAGTGAAACGAGTAAAACGAGTCAAACGAGTAAAACGAGTCAAACGAGTAAAACGAGTCAAACGAGTAAAACGAGTAAAACGAGTAAAACGAGTAAAACTAGTAAAACGAGTAAAACCTGTAAAGCGATTAAAACGAGTAAAACGAGTAAAACGAGTAAAACGAGTAAAATTAGTAAAACGAGTGAAACGAGTAAAACGAGTAAAACGAGTAAAACGAGTAAAACGAGTAAAACGAGTAAAACGAGTAAAACGAGTAAAACGAGTAAAACGAGTAAAACGAGTAAAACGAGTAAAACGAGTAAAACGAGTAAAACGAGTAAAACGAGTAAAACGAGTAAAACGAGTAAAACGAGTAAAACGAGTAAAACTAGTAAAACGAGTAAAACGAGTAAATCGAGTAAAACGAGTAAAGCGGGTAAAACGAGTAAAGCGGGTAAAACGAGTAAAACGAGTAAAACGAGTAAAACGAGTAAAACGAGTAAAACGAGTAGAACGAGTAAAATGAGTAGAACGAGTAAAACGAGTAAAACGAGTAAAACGAGTAAAACGAGTAAAACTAGTAAAACGAGTAAAACGAGTAAAGCGATTAAAACGAGTAAATCGAGTAAAACGAGTAAAACGAGTAAAATTAGTAAAACGAGTGAAACGAGTAAAACGAGTGAAACGAGTAAAACGAGTAAAACGAGTAAAACGAGTAAAACGAGTAAAGCCGTTAAAACGAGTAAAACGAGTAAAACGAGTAAAGCGATTAAAACGAGTAAAACGAGTAAAACGAGTAAAACGAGTAAAACGAGTAAAACGAGTAAAACGAGTAAAGCGAGTAAAACGAGTAAAGCGAGTAAAACGAGTAAAGCGAGTAAAGCGAGTAAAGCGAGTAAATCGAGTAAAACGAGTAAAACGAGTAAAACGAGTAAAAGTAGTAAAACGAGTGAAAGGAGTAAAACGAGTAAAACGAGTAAAACGAGTAAAACGAGTAAAACGAGTAAAACGAGTAAAACGAGTAAAACGAGTGAAACTAGTAAAACGAGTAAAACGAGTAAAGCGATTAAAACGAGTAAAACGAGTAAAACGAGTAAAATTAGTAAAACGAGTGAAACGAGTAAAACGAGTGAAACGAGTAAAACGAGTAAAACGAGTAAAACGAGTAAAACGAGTAAAGCGATTAAAACGAGTAAAACGTGTAAAACGAGTAAAACGAGTAAAGCGATTAAAACGAGTAAAAGGAGTAAAACGAGTAAAACGAGTAAAACGAGTAAAACGAGTAAAACGAGTAAAGCGATTAAAACGAGTAAAACGAGTAAAACGAGTAAAGCGATTAAAACGAGTAAAAGGAGTAAAACGAGTAAAACGAGTAAAGCGATTAAAACGAGTAAAAGGAGTAAAACGAGTAAAACGAGTAAAACGAGTAAAACGAGTAAAGCGAGTAAAACGAGTAAAGCGAGTAAAGCGAGTGAAACGAGTAAAGCGAGTGAAACGAGTAAAGCGAGTGAAACGAGTAAAGCGAGTAAAGCGAGTGAAACGAGTAAAGCGAGTGAAACGAGTAAAGCGAGTAAAGCGAGTGAAACGAGTAAAGCGAGTGAAACGAGTAAAGCGAGTGAAACGAGTAAAGCGAGTGAAACGAGTAAAGCGAGTGAAACGAGTAAAGCGAGTAAAGCGAGTGAAACGAGTAAAGCGAGTGAAACGAGTAAAGCGAGTGAAACGAGTAAAGCGAGTGAAACGAGTAAAGCGAGTGAAACGAGTAAAGCGAGTGAAACGAGTAAAGCGAGTGAAACGAGTAAAGCGAGTGAAACGAGTAAAGCGAGTGAAACGAGTAAAGCGAGTGAAACGAGTAAAGCGAGTGAAACGAGTAAAGCGAGTAAAGCGAGTGAAACGAGTAAAGCGAGTGAAACGAGTAAAACGAGTCAAACGAGTAAAACGAGTCAAACGAGTAAAACGAGTCAAACGAGTAAAACGAGTAAAACGAGTAAAACGAGTAAAACGAGTAAAACTAGTAAAACGAGTAAAACCTGTAAAGCGATTAAAACGAGTAAAACGAGTAAAACGAGTAAAATTAGTAAAACGAGTGAAACGAGTAAAACGAGTAAAACGAGTAAAACGAGTAAAACGAGTAAAACGAGTAAAACGAGTAAAACGAGTAAAACGAGTAAAACGAGTAAAACGAGTAAAACGAGTAAAACGAGTAAAACGAGTAAAACGAGTAAAACGAGTAAAACGAGTAAAACTAGTAAAACGAGTAAAACGAGTAAATCGAGTAAAACGAGTAAAACGGGTAAAACGAGTAAAACGAGTAAAACGAGTAAAACGAGTAAAACGAGTAAAACGAGTAAAACGAGTAGAACGAGTAAAATGAGTAGAACGAGTAAAACGAGTAAAACGAGTAAAACGAGTAAAACGAGTAAAACTAGTAAAACGAGTAAAACGAGTAAAGCGATTAAAACGAGTAAATCGAGTAAAACGAGTAAAACGTGTAAAATTAGTAAAACGAGTGAAACGAGTAAAACGAGTGAAACGAGTAAAACGAGTAAAACGAGTAAAACGAGTAAAACGAGTAAAGCCGTTAAAACGAGTAAAACGAGTAAAACGAGTAAAGCGATTAAAACGAGTAAAACGAGTAAAACGAGTAAAACGAGTAAAACGAGTAAAACGAGTAAAACGAGTAAAGCGAGTAAAACGAGTAAAGCGAGTAAAACGAGTAAAGCGAGTAAAGCGAGTAAATCGAGTAAAACGAGTAAAACGAGTAAAACGAGTAAAAGTAGTAAAACGAGTGAAAGGAGTAAAACGAGTAAAACGAGTAAAACGAGTAAAACGAGTAAAACGAGTAAAACGAGTAAAACGAGTAAAGCGAGTAAAACGAGTAAAACGAGTAAAACGAGTAAAACGAGTAAAACGAGTAAAACGAGTAAAACGAGTAAAACTAGTAAAACGAGTAAAACGAGTAAAACGAGTAAAACGAGTAAAATTAGTAAAACGAGTGAAACGAGTAAAACGAGTGAAACGAGTGAAACGAGTAAAACGAGTAAAACGAGTAAAACGAGTAAAACGAGTAAAACGAGTAAAGCGATTAAAACGAGTAAAACGAGTAAAACGAGTAAAGCGAGTAAAACGAGTAAAACGAGTAAAACGAGTAAAACGAGTAAAACGAGTAAAACGAGAAAAACGAGTAAAACGAGTAAAACGAGTAAAACGAGTATAACGAGTAAAACGAGTAAAACCAGTAAAACGAGTAAAACGAGTAAAACGAGTAAAACGAGTAAAACGAGTAAAACGAGTGAAACGAGTGAAACGAGTAAAACGAGTAAAACGAGTAAAGCGAGTGAAACGAGTAAAGCGAGTGAAACGAGTAAAGCGAGTGAAACGAGTAAAGCGAGTGAAACGAGTAAAGCGAGTGAAACGAGTAAAGCGAGTGAAACGAGTAAAGCGAGTGAAACTAGTAAAACGAGTAAAACCTGTAAAGCGATTAAAACGAGTAAAGCGAGTAAAACGAGTAAAACGAGTAAAACGAGTAAAACGAGTAAAACGAGTAAAACGAGTAAAACGAGTAAAACGTGTAAAACGAGTAAAACTAGTAAAACGAGTAAAACGAGTAAAGCGATTAAAACGAGTAAAACGAGTAAAACGAGTAAAATTAGTAAAACGAGTGAAACGAGTAAAACGAGTGAAACGAGTAAAACGAGTAAAACGAGTAAAACGAGTAAAACGAGTAAAACGAGTAAAACGAGTAAAACGGGTAAAACGAGTAAAACGAGTAAAACGAGTAAAACGAGTAAAACGAGTAAAACGAGTAAAACGAGTGAAACTAGTAAAACGAGTAAAACGAGTAAAGCGATTAAAACGAGTAAAACGAGTAAAACGAGTAAAACGAGTAAAATTAGTAAAACGAGTGAAACGAGTAAAACGAGTGAAACGAGTAAAACGAGTAAAACGAGTAAAACGAGTAAAACGAGTAAAGCGATTAAAACGAGTAAAACGTGTAAAACGAGTAAAACGAGTAAAGCGATTAAAACGAGTAAAGCGAGTGAAACGAGTAAAGCGAGTGAAACGAGTAAAGCGAGTGAAACGAGTAAAGCGAGTGAAACGAGTAAAGCGAGTGAAACGAGTAAAGCGAGTGAAACGAGTAAAGCGAGTGAAACGAGTAAAGCGAGTAAAGCGAGTGAAACGAGTAAAGCGAGTGAAACGAGTAAAGCGAGTGAAACGAGTAAAGCGAGTGAAACGAGTAAAGCGAGTAAAGCGAGTGAAACGAGTAATGCGAGTGAAACGAGTAAAGCGAGTGAAACGAGTAAAGCGAGTGAAACGAGTAAAGCGAGTGAAACGAGTAAAGCGAGTGAAACGAGTAAAGCGAGTGAAACGAGTAAAGCGAGTGAAACGAGTAAAGCGAGTGAAACGAGTAAAGCGAGTGAAACGAGTAAAGCGAGTAAAGCGAGTGAAACGAGTAAAGCGAGTGAAACGAGTAAAACGAGTCAAACGAGTAAAACGAGTCAAACGAGTCAAACGAGTAAAACGAGTAAAACGAGTAAAACGAGTAAAACTAGTAAAACGAGTAAAACCTGTAAAGCGATTAAAACGAGTAAAACGAGTAAAACGAGTAAAATTAGTAAAACGAGTGAAACGAGTAAAACGAGTAAAACGAGTAAAACGAGTAAAACGAGTAAAACGAGTAAAACGAGTAAAACGAGTAAAACGAGTAAAACGAGTAAAACTAGTAAAACGAGTAAAACGAGTAAATCGAGTAAAACGAGTAAAACGGGTAAAATGAGTAAAACGAGTAAAACGAGTAAAACGAGTAAAACGAGTAAAACGAGTAGAACGAGTAAAATGAGTAGAACGAGTAAAACGAGTAAAACGAGTAAAACGAGTAAAACGAGTAAAACTAGTAAAACGAGTAAAACGAGTAAAGCGATTAAAACGAGTAAATCGAGTAAAACGAGTAAAACGAGTAAAATTAGTAAAACGAGTGAAACGAGTAAAACGAGTGAAACGAGTAAAACGAGTAAAACGAGTAAAACGAGTAAAACGAGTAAAGCCGTTAAAACGAGTAAAACGAGTAAAACGAGTAAAGCGATTAAAACGAGTAAAAGGAGTAAAACGAGTAAAACGAGTAAAACGAGTAAAACGAGTAAAACGAGTAAAACGAGTAAAACGAGTAAAACGAGTAAAGCGAGTAAAACGAGTAAAACGAGTAAAACGAGTAAAACGAGTAAAACGAGTAAAACGAGTAAAACGAGTAAAACGAGTAAAGCGAGTAAAACGAGTAAAGCGAGTAAAACGAGTAAAGCGAGTAAAGCGAGTAAATCGAGTAAAACGAGTAAAACGAGTAAAACGAGTAAAAGTAGTAAAACGAGTGAAAGGAGTAAAACGAGTAAAACGAGTAAAACGAGTAAAACGAGTAAAACGAGTAAAACGAGTAAAACGAGTAAAGCGAGTAAAACGAGTAAAACGAGTAAAACGAGTAAAACGAGTAAAACGAGTAAAACGAGTAAAACGAGTAAAACTAGTAAAACGAGTAAAACGAGTAAAACGAGTAAAACGAGTAAAATTAGTAAAACGAGTGAAACGAGTAAAACGAGTGAAACGAGTGAAACGAGTAAAACGAGTAAAACGAGTAAAACGAGTAAAACGAGTAAAGCGATTAAAACGAGTAAAACGAGTAAAACGAGTAAAGCGAGTAAAACGAGTAAAACGAGTAAAACGAGTAAAACGAGTAAAACGAGTAAAACGAGTAAAACGAGAAAAACGAGTAAAACGAGTAAAACGAGTAAAACGAGTAAAACGAGTAAACGAGTAAAACGAGTAAAACGAGTAAAACGAGTAAAACGAGTAAAACGAGTATAACGAGTATAACGAGTAAAACGAGTATAACGAGTAAAACGAGTATAACGAGTAAAACGAGTAAAACCAGTAAAACGAGTAAAACGAGTAAAACGAGTAAAACGAGTAAAACGAGTGAAACGAGTGAAACGAGTAAAACGAGTAAAACGAGTAAAACGAGTGAAACGAGTAAAGCGAGTGAAACGAGTAAAGCGAGTGAAACGAGTAAAGCGAGTGAAACGAGTAAAGCGAGTGAAACGAGTAAAGCGAGTGAAACGAGTAAAGCGAGTGAAACGAGTAAAGCGAGTGAAACGAGTAAAGCGAGTGAAACTAGTAAAACGAGTAAAACCTGTAAAGCGATTAAAACGAGTAAAGCGAGTAAAACGAGTAAACGAGTAAAACGAGTAAAACGAGTAAAACGAGTAAAATTAGTAAAACGAGTGAAACGAGTAAAACGAGTGAAACGAGTAAAACGAGTAAAACGAGTAAAGCGATTAAAACGAGTAAAAGGAGTAAAACGAGCAAATCGAGTAAAACGAGTATAACGAGTAAAACGAGTAAAACCAGTAAAACGAGTAAAACGAGTAAAACGAGTAAAACGAGTAAAACGAGTAAAACGAGTAAAACGAGTAAAACGAGTAAAGCGAGTAAAGCGAGTAAAACGAGTAAAACGAGTAAAACGAGTAAAACGAGTAAAACGAGTGAAACGAGTAAAACGAGTAAAACGAGTAAAACGAGCAAAACGAGCAAAACGAGCAAAACTAGTAAAACGAGTAAAACGAGTAAACCGAGTAAAACGAGTAAAACGAGTAAAACGAGTAGAACGAGTAAAACGAGTAAAACGAGTAAAACGATTAAAACGAGTAAAACGAGTAAAACGAGTAAAACGAGTAAAACGAGTAAAACGAGTAAAACGAGTAAAACGAGTAAAACGAGTAAAACGAGTAAAACGAGTAAAACGAGTAAAACGAGAAAAACGAGAAAAACGAGAAAAACGAGAAAAACGAGTAAAACGAGTAAAACGAGTAAAACGAGTAAAACGAGTAAAACGAGTAAAACGAGAAAAACGAGAAAAACGAGAAAAAACGAGAAAAACGAGTAAAACGAGTAAAACGAGTAAAACGAGTAAAACGAGTAAACCGAGTAAAACGAGTAAAACGAGTAAAACGAGTAAAACGAGTAAAACGAGTAAAACGAGTAAAACGAGTAAAACGAGTAAAACGAGTAAAACGAGTAAAACGAGTAAAACGAGTAAAACGAGTAAAACGAGTAAAACGAGTAAAACGAGTAAAACGAGTAAAACTAGTAAAACTAGTAAAACTAGTAAAACTAGTAAAACGAGTAAAACGAGTAAAACGAGTAAAACGAGTAAAACGAGTAATACGAGTAATACGAGTAAAACGAGTAAAACGAGTAACACGAGTAACACGAGTAACACGAGTAACACGAGTAAAACGAGTAAAACGAGTAAAACGAGTAAAACGAGTAAAACGAGTAAAACTAGTAAAACGAGTAAAACTAGTAAAACTAGTAAAACTAGTAAAACTAGTAAAACTAGTAAAACTAGTAAAACTAGTAAAACTAGTAAAACTAGTAAAACTAGTAAAACTAGTAAAACTAGTAAAACGAGTAAAACGAGTAAAACGAGTAAAACGAGTAAAACGAGTAAAACGAGTAAAACGAGTAAAACGAGTAAAACGAGTAAAACGAGTAAAACGAGTAAAACGAGTAAAACGAGTAAAACGAGTAAAACGAGTAAAACGAGTAAAACGAGTAAAACGAGCAAAACTAGTAAAACGAGTAAAACGAGTAAAACGAGTAAAACGAGTAAAACGAGTAAAACGAGTAAAACGAGTAAAACGAGTAAAACGAGT
>NW_027487005.1:0-18407 GCF_050908995.1 Andrena cerasifolii | reverse complement strand
TATTGAAAAACTTATATTGCAAAACCGATATTGAAACCGATATAAGAACCGATATTGAAAAACCGATATTGAAAAACAAATATTGAAAAACTGATATCGAAAAACTGATATTGAAAAACCGATATTGAAAAACCGATATTGAATCCGATATTAGAACCGATATTGAAAAACCGATATTGAAAAACAAATATTGAAAAACTGATATCGAAAAACTGATATTGAAAAACCGATATTGAAAAACTGATATTGAAACCGATATTAGAACCGATATTGAAAAACCGATATTGAAAAACCGATATTGAAAAAGTGATATTGAAATACCGATATTGAAAAACTGATATTGAAACCGATATTAGAACCGATATTGAAAAACCGATATTGAAAAACCGATATTGAAAAACAAATATTGAAAAACTGATATCGAAAAACTGATATTGAAAAACCGATATTGAAAAACTGATATTGAAACCGATATTAGAACCGATATTGAAAAACCGATATTGAAAAACCGATATTCGAAAACTGATATTGAAACCGATATTGAAAAACCGATATTGAAAAACAAATATTGAAAAACCGATATTGAAAAACCGATATTGAAAAACAAATATTGAAAAACCGTTATTGAAAAACCGATATTGAATCCGATATTAGAACCGATATTGAAAAACCGATATTGGAGAACAAATATTGAAAAACTGATATTGAAAAACCGATATTGAAAAACTGATATTGAAAAACCGATATTGAAAAACCGATATTGAATCCGATATTAGAACCGATATTCAAAAACCGATATTGGAGAACAAATATTGAAAAACTGATATCGAAAAACTGATATTGAAAAACCGATATTGAAAAACCGATATTGAATCCGATATTAGAACCGATATTGAAAAACCGATATTGAAAAACAAATATTGAAAAACTGATATCGAAAAACTGATATTGAAAAACCGATATTGAAAAACTGATATTGAAACCGATATTAGAACCGATATTGAAAAACCGATATTGAAAAAGTGATATTGAAAAACCGATATTGAAAAACTGATATTGAAACCGATATTGAAAAACTGATATTGAAACCGATATTAGAACCGATATTGAAAAACCGATATTGAAAAACAAATATTGAAAAACTGATATCGAAAAACTGATATTGAAAAATCGATATTGAAAAACTGATATTGAAACCGATATTAGAACCGATATTGAAAAACCGATATTGAAAAACAAATATTGAAAAACTGATATCGAAAAACTGATATTGAAAAACTGATATCGAAAAACTGATATTGAAAAACCGATATTGAAAAACCGATATTGAATCCGATATTAGAACCGATATTCAAACACCGATATTGGAGAACAAATATTGAAAAACTGATATTGAAAAACTGATATTGAAAAACCGATATTGAAAAACCGATATTGAAAAACCGATATTGAAAAACTTATATTGCAAAACCGATATTGAAACCGATATTAGAACCGATATTGAAAAACCGATATTGAATCCGATATTAGAACCGATATTCAAAAACCGATATTGGAGAACAAATATTGAAAAACTGATATTGAAAAACCGATATTGAAAAACAAATATTGAAAAACTGATATCGAAAGACTGATATTGAAAAACCGATATTGAAAAACAGATATTGAAACCGATATTAGAACCGATATTGAAAAACCGATATTGAAAAACAAATATTGAAAAACTGATATTGAAACCGATATTAGAACCGATATTGAAAAACCGATATTGAAAAACAAATATTGAAAAACTGATATCGAAAAACTGATATTGAAAAACCGATATTGAAAAACCGATATTGAATCCGATATTGAATCCGATATTAGAACCGATATTCAAAAACCGATATTGGAGAACAAATATTGAAAAACTGATATTGAAAAACCGATATTGAAAAACAAATATTGAAAAACCGATATTGAAAAACTTATATCGAAAAACTGATATTGAAAAACCGATATTGAAAAACCGATATTGAAAAACCGATATTGAAACCGATACTAGAACCGATATTGAAAAACCGATATTGAAAAACAAATATTGAAAAACTGATATTGAAAAACTTATATCGAAAAACTGATATTGAAAAACCGATATTGAAAAACCGATATTGAAAAACCGATATTGAAACCGATACTAGAACCGATATTGAAAAACCGATATTGAAAAACAATTATTGAAAAACTGATATCGAAAAACTGATATTGAAAAACCGATATTGAAAAACCGATATTGAAAAACTTATATTGCAAAACCGATATTGAAACCGATATTAGAACCGATATTGAAAAACCGATATTGAAAAACAAATATTGAAAAACTGATATCGAAAAACTGATATTGAAAAACCGATATTGAAAAACTTATATTGCAAAACCGATATTGAAACCGATATTAGAACCGATATTGAAAAACCGATATTGAATCCGATATTAGAACCGATATTCAAAAACCGATATTGGAGAACAAATATTGAAAAACTGATATTGAAAAACCGATATTGAAAAACAAATATTGAAAAACTGATATCGAAAAACTGATATTGAAAAACCGATATTGAAAAACAGATATTGAAACCGATATTAGAACCGATATTGAAAAACCGATATTGAAAAACTGATATTGAAACCGATATTAGAACCGATATTGAAAAAGTGATATTGAAAAACCGATATTGAAAAACTGATATTGAAACCGATATTAGAACCGATATTGAAAAACCGATATTGAAAAACAAATATTGAAAAACTGATATCGAAAAACTGATATTGAAAAACCGATGTTGAAAAACTGATATTGAAACCGATATTAGAACCGATATTGAAAAACCGATATTGAAAAACAAATATTGAAAAACTGATATCGAAAAACTGATATTGAAAAACTGATATCGAAAAACTGATATTGAAAAACCGATATTGAAAAACCGATATTGAATCCGATATTAGAACCGATATTCAAACACCGATATTGGAGAACAAATATTGAAAAACTGATATTGAAAAACTGATATTGAAAAACCGATATTGAAAAACCGATATTGAAAAACCGATATTGAAAAACTTATATTGCAAAACCGATATTGAAACCGATATTAGAACCGATATTGAAAAACCGATATTGAATCCGATATTAGAACCGATATTCAAAAACCGATATTGGAGAACAAATATTGAAAAACTGATATTGAAAAACCGATATTGAAAAACAAATATTGAAAAACTGATATCGAAAAACTGATATTGAAAAACCGATATTGAAAAACAGATATTGAAACCGATATTAGAACCGATATTGAAAAACCGATATTGAAAAACAAATATTGAAAAACTGATATCGAAAAACTGATATTGAAAAACCGATATTGAAAAACTGATATTGAAACCGATATTAGAACCGATATTGAAAAACCGATATTGAAAAACTTATATTGCAAAACCGATATTGAAACCGATATAAGAACCGATATTGAAAAACCGATATTGAAAAACAAATATTGAAAAACTGATATCGAAAAACTGATATTGAAAAACCGATATTGAAAAACCGATATTGAATCCGATATTAGAACCGATATTGAAAAACCGATATTGAAAAACAAATATTGAAAAACTGATATCGAAAAACTGATATTGAAAAACCGATATTGAAAAACTGATATTGAAACCGATATTAGAACCGATATTGAAAAACCGATATTGAAAAACCGATATTGAAAAAGTGATATTGAAATACCGATATTGAAAAACTGATATTGAAACCGATATTAGAACCGATATTGAAAAACCGATATTGAAAAACCGATATTGAAAAACAAATATTGAAAAACTGATATCGAAAAACTGATATTGAAAAACCGATATTGAAAAACTGATATTGAAACCGATATTAGAACCGATATTGAAAAACCGATATTGAAAAACCGATATTCGAAAACTGATATTGAAACCGATATTGAAAAACCGATATTGAAAAACAAATATTGAAAAACCGATATTGAAAAACCGATATTGAAAAACAAATATTGAAAAACCGTTATTGAAAAACCGATATTGAATCCGATATTAGAACCGATATTGAAAAACCGATATTGGAGAACAAATATTGAAAAACTGATATTGAAAAACCGATATTGAAAAACTGATATTGAAAAACCGATATTGAAAAACCGATATTGAATCCGATATTAGAACCGATATTCAAAAACCGATATTGGAGAACAAATATTGAAAAACTGATATCGAAAAACTGATATTGAAAAACCGATATTGAAAAACCGATATTGAATCCGATATTAGAACCGATATTGAAAAACCGATATTGAAAAAGTGATATTGAAAAACCGATATTGAAAAACTGATATTGAAACCGATATTAGAACCGATATTGAAAAACCGATATTGAAAAACAAATATTGAAAAACAGATATCGAAAAACTGATATTGAAAAAACGATATTGAAAAACTGATATTGAAACCGATATTAGAACCGATATTGAAAAAACCGATATTGAAAAACAAATATTGAAAAACTGATATCGAAAAACTGATATTGAAAAACTGATATCGAAAAACTGATATTGAAAAACCGATATTGAAAAACCGATATTGAATCCGATATTAGAACCGATATTCAAACACCGATATTGGAGAACAAATATTGAAAAACTGATATTGAAAAACTGATATTGAAAAACCGATATTGAAAAACCGATATTGAAAAAACCGATATTGAAAAACTTATATTGCAAAACCGATATTGAAACCGATATTAGAACCGATATTGAAAAACCGATATTGAATCCGATATTAGAACCGATATTCAAAAACCGATATTGGAGAACAAATATTGAAAAACTGATATTGAAAAACCGATATTGAAAAACAAATATTGAAAAACTGATATCGTATCGAAAGACTGATATTGAAAAACCGATATTGAAAAACAGATATTGAAACCGATATTAGAACCGATATTGAAAAACCGATATTGAAAAACAAATATTGAAAAACTGATATTGAAAAACTTATATCGAAAAAACTGATATTGAAAAACCGATATTGAAAAACCGATATTGAAGAACCGATATTGAAACCGATACTAGAACCGATATTGAAAAACCGATATTGAAAAACAAATATTGAAAAACTGATATCGAAAAACTGATATTGAAAAACCGATATTGAAAAACCGATATTGAAAAACCGATATTGAAAAACTTATATTGCAAAACCGATATTGAAACCGATATTAGAACCGATATTGAAAAACCGATATTGAAAAACAAATATTGAAAAACTGATATCGAAAAACTGATATTGAAAAACCGATATTGAAAAAGTGATATTGAAATACCGATATTGAAAAACTGATATTGAAACCGATATTAGAACCGATATTGAAAAACCGATATTGAAAAACCGATATTGAAAAACAAATATTGAAAAACTGATATCGAAAAACTGATATTGAAAAACCGATATTGAAAAACTGATATTGAAACCGATATTAGAACCGATATTGAAAAACCGATATTGAAAAACCGATATTCGAAAACTGATATTGAAACCGATATTGAAAAACCGATATTGAAAAACAAATATTGAAAAACCGATATTGAAAAACCGATATTGAAAAACAAATATTGAAAAACCGTTATTGAAAAACCGATATTGAATCCGATATTAGAACCGATATTGAAAAACCGATATTGGAGAACAAATATTGAAAAACTGATATTGAAAAACCGATATTGAAAAACTGATATTGAAAAACCGATATTGAAAAACCGATATTGAATCCGATATTAGAACCGATATTCAAAAACCGATATTGGAGAACAAATATTGAAAAACTGATATCGAAAAACTGATATTGAAAAACCGATATTGAAAAACCGATATTGAATCCGATATTAGAACCGATATTGAAAAACCGATATTGAAAAACAAATATTGAAAAACTGATATCGAAAAACTGATATTGAAAAACCGATATTGAAAAACTGATATTGAAACCGATATTAGAACCGATATTGAAAAACCGATATTGAAAAAGTGATATTGAAAAACCGATATTGAAAAACTGATATTGAAACCGATATTAGAACCGATATTGAAAAACCGATATTGAAAAACAAATATTGAAAAACTGATATCGAAAAACTGATATTGAAAAAACGATATTGAAAAACTGATATTGAAACCGATATTAGAACCGATATTGAAAAACCGATATTGAAAAACAAATATTGAAAAACTGATATCGAAAAACTGATATTGAAAAACTGATATCGAAAAACTGATATTGAAAAACCGATATTGAAAAACCGATATTGAATCCGATATTAGAACCGATATTCAAACACCGATATTGGAGAACAAATATTGAAAAACTGATATTGAAAAACTGATATTGAAAAACCGATATTGAAAAACCGATATTGAAAAACCGATATTGAAAAACTTATATTGCAAAACCGATATTGAAACCGATATTAGAACCGATATTGAAAAACCGATATTGAATCCGATATTAGAACCGATATTCAAAAACCGATATTGGAGAACAAATATTGAAAAACTGATATTGAAAAACCGATATTGAAAAACAAATATTGAAAAACTGATATCGAAAGACTGATATTGAAAAACCGATATTGAAAAACAGATATTGAAACCGATATTAGAACCGATATTGAAAAAACCGATATTGAAAAACAAATATTGAAAAACTGATATTGAAACCGATATTAGAACCGATATTGAAAAACCGATATTGAAAAACTTATATTGCAAAACCGATATTGAAACCGATATTAGAACCGATATTGAAAAACCGATATTGAAAAACAAATATTGAAAAACTGATATCGAAAAACTGATATTGAAAAACCGATATTGAAAAACCGATATTGAATCCGATATTGAATCCGATATTAGAACCGATATTCAAAAACCGATATTGGAGAACAAATATTGAAAAACTGATATTGAAAAACCGATATTGAAAAACAAATATTGAAAAACTGATATTGAAACCGATATTAGAACCGATATTGAAAAACCGATATTGAAAAACTTATATTGCAAAACCGATATTGAAACCGATATTAGAACCGATATTGAAAAACCGATATTGAAAAACAAATATTGAAAAACTGATATCGAAAAACTGATATTGAAAAACCGATATTGAAAAACCGATATTGAATCCGATATTGAATCCGATATTAGAACCGATATTCAAAAACCGATATTGGAGAACAAATATTGAAAAACTGATATTGAAAAACCGATATTGAAAAACAAATATTGAAAAACCGATATTGAAAAACTTATATCGAAAAACTGATATTGAAAAACCGATATTGAAAAACCGATATTGAAAAACCGATATTGAAACCGATACTAGAACCGATATTGAAAAACCGATATTGAAAAACAAATATTGAAAAACTGATATTGAAAAACTTATATCGAAAAACTGATATTGAAAAACCGATATTGAAAAACCGATATTGAAAAACCGATATTGAAAAACCGATATTGAAACCGATACTAGAACCGATATTGAAAAACCGATATTGAAAAACAAATATTGAAAAACTGATATCGAAAAACTGATATTGAAAAACCGATATTGAAAAACTTATATTGCAAAAACCGATATTGAAACCGATATTAGAACCGATATTGAAAAACCGATATTGAAAAACAAATATTGAAAAACTGATATCGAAAAACTGATATTGAAAAACCGATATTGAAAAACCGATATTGAAACCGATATTAGAACCGATATTGAAAAACCGATATTGAAAAACAAATATTGAAAAACCGATATTGAAAAACAAATATTGAAAAACTGATATCGAAAAACTGATATTGAAAAACCGATATTGAAAAACCGATATTGAATCCGATATTAGAACCGATATTCAAAAACCGATATTGGAGAACAAATATTGAAAAACTGATATTGAAAAACTGATATTGAAAAACCGATATTGAAAAACTGATATTGAAAAACCGATATTGAAAAACCGATATTGAATCCGATATTAGAACCGATATTCAAAAACCGATATTGGAGAACAAATATTGAAAAACTGATATCGAAAAACTGATATTGAAAAACCGATATTGAAAAACCGATATTGAATCCGATATTAGAACCGATATTGAAAAACCGATATTGAAAAACAAATATTGAAAAACTGATATCGAAAAACTGATATTGAAAAACCGATATTGAAAAACTGATATTGAAACCGATATTAGAACCGATATTGAAAAACCGATATTGAAAAAGTGATATTGAAAAACCGATATTGAAACCGATACTAGAACCGATATTGAAAAACCGATATTGAAAAACAAATATTGAAAAACTGATATCGAAAAACTGATATTGAAAAACCGATATTGAAAAACCGATATTGAAAAACTTATATTGCAAAACCGATATTGAAACCGATATTAGAACCGATATTGAAAAACCGATATTGAAAAACAAATATCGAAAAACTGATATTGAAAAACCGATATTGAAAAACCGATATTGAAACCGATATTAGAACCGATATTGAAAAACCGATATTGAAAAACAAATATTGAAAAACCGATATTGAAAAACAAATATTGAAAAACTGATATCGAAAAACTGATATTGAAAAACCGATATTGAAAAACCGATATTGAATCCGATATTAGAACCGATATTCAAAAACCGATATTGGAGAACAAATATTGAAAAACTGATATTGAAAAACCGATATTGAAAAACTGATATTGAAAAACCGATATTGAAAAACCGATATTGAATCCGATATTAGAACCGATATTCAAAAACCGATATTGGAGAACAAATATTGAAAAACTGATATCGAAAAACTGATATTGAAAAACCGATATTCAAAAACCGATATTGAATCCGATATTAGAACCGATATTGAAAAACCGATATTGAAAAACAAATATTGAAAAACTGATATCGAAAAACTGATATTGAAAAACCGATATTGAAAAACTGATATTGAAACCGATATTAGAACCGATATTGAAAAACCGATATTGAAAAAGTGATATTGAAAAACCGATATTGAAAAACTGATATTGAAACCGATATTAGAACCGATATTGAAAAACCGATATTGAAAAACAAATATTGAAAAACTGATATCGAAAAACTGATATTGAAAAAACGATATTGAAAAACTGATATTGAAACCGATATTAGAACCGATATTGAAAAACCGATATTGAAAAACAAATATTGAAAAACTGATATCGAAAAACTGATATTGAAAAACTGATATCGAAAAACTGATATTGAAAAACCGATATTGAAAAACCGATATTGAATCCGATATTAGAACCGATATTCAAACACCGATATTGGAGAACAAATATTGAAAAACTGATATTGAAAAACTGATATTGAAAAACCGATATTGAAAAACCGATATTGAAAAACCGATATTGAAAAACTTATATTGCAAAACCGATATTGAAACCGATATTAGAACCGATATTGAAAAACCGATATTGAACCCGATATTAGAACCGATATTCAAAAACCGATATTGGAGAACAAATATTGAAAAACTGATATTGAAAAACCGATATTGAAAAACAAATATTGAAAAACTGATATCGAAAGACTGATATTGAAAAACCGATATTGAAAAACAGATATTGAAACCGATATTAGAACCGATATTGAAAAACCGATATTGAAAAACAAATATTGAAAAACTGATATTGAAACCGATATTAGAACCGATATTGAAAAACCGATATTGAAAAACTAATATTGCAAAACCGATATTGAAACCGATATTAGAACCGATATTGAAAAACCGATATTGAAAAACAAATATTGAAAAACTGATATCGAAAAACTGATATTGAAAAACCGATATTGAAAAACCGATATTGAATCCGATATTGAATCCGATATTAGAACCGATATTCAAAAACCGATATTGGAGAACAAATATTGAAAAACTGATATTGAAAAACCGATATTGAAAAACAAATATTGAAAAACCGATATTGAAAAACTTATATCGAAAAACTGATATTGAAAAACCGATATTGAAAAACCGATATTGAAAAACCGATATTGAAACCGATACTAGAACCGATATTGAAAAACCGATATTGAAAAACAAATATTGAAAAACTGATATTGAAAAACTTATATCGAAAAACTGATATTGAAAAACCGATATTGAAAAACCGATATTGAAAAACCGATATTGAAACCGATACTAGAACCGATATTGAAAAACCGATATTGAAAAACAAATATTGAAAAACTGATATCGAAAAACTGATATTGAAAAACCGATATTGAAAAACCGATATTGAAAAACTTATATTGCAAAACCGATATTGAAACCGATATTAGAACCGATATTGAAAAACCGATATTGAAAAACAAATATTGAAAAACTGATATCGAAAAACTGATATTGAAAAACCGATATTGAAAAACTTATATTGCAAAACCGATATTGAAACCGATATTAGAACCGATATTGAAAAACCGATATTGAATCCGATATTAGAACCGATATTCAAAAACCGATATTGGAGAACAAATATTGAAAAACTGATATTGAAAAACCGATATTGAAAAACAAATATTGAAAAACTGATATCGAAAAACTGATATTGAAAAACCGATATTGAAAAACAGATATTGAAACCGATATTAGAACCGATATTGAAAAACCGATATTGAAAAACTGATATTGAAACCGATATTAGAACCGATATTGAAAAACCGATATTGAAAAAGTGATATTGAAAAACCGATATTGAAAAACTGATATTGAAACCGATATTAGAACCGATATTGAAAAACCGATATTGAAAAACAAATATTGAAAAACTGATATCGAAAAACTGATATTGAAAAACCGATATTGAAAAACTGATATTGAAACCGATATTAGAACCGATATTGAAAAACCGATATTGAAAAACAAATATTGAAAAACTGATATCGAAAAACTGATATTGAAAAACTGATATCGAAAAACTGATATTGAAAAACCGATATTGAAAAACCGATATTGAATCCGATATTAGAACCGATATTCAAACACCGATATTGGAGAACAAATATTGAAAAACTGATATTGAAAAACTGATATTGAAAAACCGATATTGAAAAACCGATATTGAAAAACCGATATTGAAAAACTTATATTGCAAAACCGATATTGAAACCGATATTAGAACCGATATTGAAAAACCGATATTGAATCCGATATTAGAACCGATATTCAAAAACCGATATTGGAGAACAAATATTGAAAAACTGATATTGAAAAACCGATATTGAAAAACAAATATTGAAAAACTGATATTGAAAAACCGATATTGAAAAACAGATATTGAAACCGATATTAGAACCGATATTGAAAAACCGATATTGAAAAACAAATATTGAAAAACTGATATCGAAAAACTGATATTGAAAAACCGATATTTAAAAACTGATATTGAAACCGATATTAGAACCGATATTGAAAAACCGATATTGAAAAACTTATATTGCAAAACCGATATTGAAACCGATATAAGAACCGATATTGAAAAACCGATATTGAAAAACAAATATTGAAAAACTGATATCGAAAAACTGATATTGAAAAACCGATATTGAAAAACCGATATTGAATCCGATATTAGAACCGATATTGAAAAACCGATATTGAAAAACAAATATTGAAAAACTGATATCGAAAAACTGATATTGAAAAACCGATATTGAAAAACTGATATTGAAACCGATATTAGAACCGATATTGAAAAACCGATATTGAAAAACCGATATTGAAAAAGTGATATTGAAATACCGATATTGAAAAACTGATATTGAAATACCGATATTGAAAAACTGATATTGAAACCGATATTAGAACCGATATTGAAAAACCGATATTGAAAAACCGATATTGAAAAACAAATATTGAAAAACTGATATCGAAAAACTGATATTGAAAAACCGATATTGAAAAACTGATATTGAAACCGATATTAGAACCGATATTGAAAAACCGATATTGAAAAACCGATATTCGAAAACTGATATTGAAACCGATATTGAAAAACCGATATTGAAAAACAAATATTGAAAAACCGATATTGAAAAACCGATATTGAAAAACAAATATTGAAAAACCGTTATTGAAAAACCGATATTGAATCCGATATTAGAACCGATATTGAAAAACCGATATTGGAGAACAAATATTGAAAAACTGATATTGAAAAACCGATATTGAAAAACTGATATTGAAAAACCGATATTGAAAAACCGATATTGAATCCGATATTAGAACCGATATTCAAAAACCGATATTGGAGAACAAATATTGAAAAACTGATATCGAAAAACTGATATTGAAAAACCGATATTGAAAAACCGATATTGAATCCGATATTAGAACCGATATTGAAAAACCGATATTGAAAAACAAATATTGAAAAACTGATATCGAAAAACTGATATTGAAAAACCGATATTGAAAAACTGATATTGAAACCGATATTAGAACCGATATTGAAAAACCGATATTGAAAAAGTGATATTGAAAAACCGATATTGAAAAACTGATATTGAAACCGATATTAGAACCGATATTGAAAAACCGATATTGAAAAACAAATATTGAAAAACTGATATCGAAAAACTGATATTGAAAAAACGATATTGAAAAACTGATATTGAAACCGATATTAGAACCGATATTGAAAAACCGATATTGAAAAACCGATATTGAAAAACCGATATTGAAAAACCGATATTGAAAAACCGATATTGAAACCGATATTGAAAAACAAATATTGAAAAACTGATATCGAAAAACTGATATTGAAAAACCGATATTGAAAAACTGATATTGAAACCGATATTAGAACCGATATTGAAAAACCGATATTGAAAAACCGATATTCGAAAACTGATATTGAAACCGATATTAGAACCGATATTGAAAAACCGATATTGAAAAACAAATATTGAAAAACTGATATCGAAAAACTGATATTGAAAAACCGATATTGAAAAACCGATATTGAATCCGATATTAGAACCGATATTCAAAAACCGATATTGGAGAACAAATATTGAAAAACTAATATTGAAACCGGTATTAGAACCGATATTGAAAAACAAATATTGAAAAACTGATATCGAAAAACTGATATTGAAAAACCGATATTGAAAAACCGATATTGAAAAACCGATATTGAAAAACTTATATTGAAAAACCGATATTGAAACCGATATTAGAACCGATATTGAAAAACCGATATTGAAAAACAAATATTGAAAAACTGATATCGAAAAACTGATATTGAAAAACCGATATTGAAAAACTGATATTGAAACCGATATTAGAACCGATATTGAAAAACTGATATTGAAAAACCGATATTGAAAAACTGATATTGAAACCGATATTAGAACCGATATTGAAAAACCGATATTGAAAACAAATATTGAAAAACTGATATCGAAAAACTGATATTGAAAAACCGATATTGAAAAACCGATATTGAAACCGATATTAGACCGATATTGAAAAACCGATATTGAAAAACAAATATTGAAAAACTGATATCGAAAAACTGATATTGAAAAACCGATATTGAAAAACTGATATTGAAACCGATATTAGAACCGATATTGAAAAACCGATATTGAAAAACCGATATTCGAAAACTGATATTGAAACCGATATTAGAACCGATATTGAAAAACCGATATTGAAAAACAAATATTGAAAAACTGATATTGAAACCGGTATTAGAACCGATATTGAAAAACAAATATTGAAAAACTGATATCGAAAAACTGATATTGAAAAACCGATATTGAAAAACTGATATTGAAACCGATATTAGAACCGATATTGAAAAACCGATATTGAAAAACCGATATTGAATCCGATATTAGAACCGATATTCAAAAACCGATATTGGAGAACAAATATTGAAAAACTGATATCGAAAAACTGATATTGAAAAACAAATATTGAAAAACTGATATCGAAAAACTGATATTGAAAAACCGATATTGAAAAACTGATATTGAAACCGATATTAGAACCGATATTGAAAAACTGATATTGAAAAACCGATATTGAAAAACTGATATTGAAACCGATATTAGAACCGATATTGAAAAACCGATATTGAAAAACCGATATTGAAACCGATATTAGAACCGATATTGAAAAACCGATATTGAATCCGATATTAGAACCGATATTCAAAAACCGATATTGGAGAACAAATATTGAAAAACTGATATTGAAAAACCGATATTGAAAAACAAATATTGAAAAACTGATATCGAAAAACTGATATTGAAAAACCGATATTGAAAAACAGATATTGAAACCGATATTAGAACCGATATTGAAAAACCGATATTGAAAAACAAATATTGAAAAACTGATATCGAAAAACTGATATTGAAAAACCGATATTGAAAAACTGATATTGAAACCGATATTAGAACCGATATTGAAAAACCGATATTGAAAAACTTATATTGCAAAACCGATATTGAAACCGATATAAGAACCGATATTGAAAAACCGATATTGAAAAACAAATATTGAAAAACTGATATCGAAAAACTGATATTGAAAAACCGATATTGAAAAACCGATATTGAATCCGATATTAGAACCGATATTGAAAAACCGATATTGAAAAACAAATATTGAAAAACTGATATCGAAAAACTGATATTGAAAAACCGATATTGAAAAACTGATATTGAAACCGATATTAGAACCGATATTGAAAAACCGATATTGAAAAACCGATATTGAAAAAGTGATATTGAAATACCGATATTGAAAAACTGATATTGAAACCGATATTAGAACCGATATTGAAAAACCGATATTGAAAAACCGATATTGAAAAACAAATATTGAAAAACTGATATCGAAAAACTGATATTGAAAAACCGATATTGAAAAACTGATATTGAAACCGATATTAGAACCGATATTGAAAAACCGATATTCGAAAACTGATATTGAAACCGATATTGAAAAACCGATATTGAAAAACAAATATTGAAAAACCGATATTGAAAAACCGATATTGAAAAACAAATATTGAAAAACCGTTATTGAAAAACCGATATTGAATCCGATATTAGAACCGATATTGAAAAACCGATATTGGAGAACAAATATTGAAAAACTGATATTGAAAAACCGATATTGAAAAACTGATATTGAAAAACCGATATTGAAAAACCGATATTGAATCCGATATTAGAACCGATATTCAAAAACCGATATTGGAGAACAAATATTGAAAAACTGATATCGAACAACTGATATTGAAAAACCGATATTGAAAAACCGATATTGAATCCGATATTAGAACCGATATTGAAAAACCGATATTGAAAAACAAATATTGAAAAACTGATATCGAAAAACTGATATTGAAAAACCGATATTGAAAAACTGATATTGAAACCGATATTAGAACCGATATTGAAAAACCGATATTGAAAAAGTGATATTGAAAAACCGATATTGAAAAACTGATATTGAAAACGATATTAGAACCGATATTGAAAAACCGATATTGAAAAACAAATATTGAAAAACTGATATCGAAAAACTGATATTGAAAAAACGATATTGAAAAACTGATATTGAAACCGATATTAGAACCGATATTGAAAAACCGATATTGAAAAACAAATATTGAAAAACTGATATCGAAAAACTGATATTGAAAAACTGATATCGAAAAACTGATATTGAAAAACCGATATTGAAAAACCGATATTGAATCCGATATTAGAACCGATATTCAAACACCGATATTGGAGAACAAATATTGAAAAACTGATATTGAAAAACTGATATTGAAAAACCGATATTGAAAAACCGATATTGAAAAACCGATATTGAAAAACTTATATTGCAAAACCGATATTGAAACCGATATTAGAACCGATATTGAAAAACCGATATTGAATCCGATATTAGAACCGATATTCAAAAACCGATATTGGAGAACAAATATTGAAAAACTGATATTGAAAAACCGATATTGAAAAACAAATATTGAAAAACTGATATCGAAAGACTGATATTGAAAAACCGATATTGAAAAACAGATATTGAAACCGATATTAGAACCGATATTGAAAAACCGATATTGAAAAACAAATATTGAAAAACTGATATTGAAACCGATATTAGAACCGATATTGAAAAACCGATATTGAAAAACTTATATTGCAAAACCGATATTGAAACCGATATTAGAACCGATATTGAAAAACCGATATTGAAAAACAAATATTGAAAAACTGATATCGAAAAACTGATATTGAAAAACCGATATTGAAAAACCGATATTGAATCCGATATTGAATCCGATATTAGAACCGATATTCAAAAACCGATATTGGAGAACAAATATTGAAAAACTGATATTGAAAAACCGATATTGAATAACAAATATTGAAAAACCGATATTGAAAAACTTATATCGAAAAACTGATATTGAAAAACCGATATTGAAAAACCGATATTGAAAAACCGATATTGAAACCGATACTAGAACCGATATTGAAAAACCGATATTGAAAAACAAATATTGAAAAACTGATATTGAAAAACTTATATCGAAAAACTGATATTGAAAAACCGATATTGAAAAACCGATATTGAAAAACCGATATTGAAACCGATACTAGAACCGATATTGAAAAACCGATATTGAAAAACAAATATTGAAAAACTGATATCGAAAAACTGATATTGAAAAACCGATATTGAAAAACCGATATTGAAAAACTTATATTGCAAAACCGATATTGAAACCGATATTAGAACCGATATTGAAAAACCGATATTGAAAAACAAATATTGAAAAACTGATATCGAAAAACTGATATTGAAAAACCGATATTGAAAAACCGATATTGAATCCGATATTAGAACCGATATTCAAAAACCGATATTGGAGAACAAATATTGAAAAACTGATATTGAAAAACTGATATTGAAAAACCGATATTGAAAAACTGATATTGAAAAACCGATATTGAAAAACCGATATTGAATCCGATATTAGAACCGATATTCAAAAACCGATATTGGAGAACAAATATTGAAAAACTGATATCGAAAAACTGATATTGAAAAACCGATATTGAAAAACCGATATTGAATCCGATATTAGAACCGATATTGAAAAACCGATATTGAAAAACAAATATTGAAAAACTGATATCGAAAAACTGATATTGAAAAACCGATATTGAAAAACTGATATTGAAACCGATATTAGAACCGATATTGAAAAACCGATATTGAAAAAGTGATATTGAAAAACCGATATTGAAAAACTGATATTGAAACCGATATTAGAACCGATATTGAAAAACCGATATTGAAAAACAAATATTGAAAAACTGATATCGAAAAACTGATATTGAAAAAACGATATTGAAAAACTGATATTGAAACCGATATTAGAACCGATATTGAAAAACCGATATTGAAAAACAAATATTGAAAAACTGATATCGAAAAACTGATATTGAAAAACTGATATCGAAAAACTGATATTGAAAAACCGATATTGAAAAACCGATATTGAATCCGATATTAGAACCGATATTCAAACACCGATATTGGAGAACAAATATTGAAAAACTGATATTGAAAAACTGATATTGAAAAACCGATATTGAAAAACCGATATTGAAAAACCGATATTGAAAAACTTATATTGCAAAACCGATATTGAAACCGATATTAGAACCGATATTGAAAAACCGATATTGAATCCGATATTAGAACCGATATTCAAAAACCGATATTGGAGAACAAATATTGAAAAACTGATATTGAAAAACCGATATTGAAAACCAAATATTGAAAAACTGATATCGAAAGACTGATATTGAAAAACCGATATTGAAAAACAGATATTGAAACCGATATTAGAACCGATATTGAAAAACCGATATTGAAAAACAAATATTGAAAAACTGATATTGAAACCGATATTAGAACCGATATTGAAAAACCGATATTGAAAAACTTATATTGCAAAACCGATATTGAAACCGATATTAGAACCGATATTGAAAAACCGATATTGAAAAACAAATATTGAAAAACTGATATCGAAAAACTGATATTGAAAAACCGATATTGAAAAACCGATATTGAATCCGATATTGAATCCGATATTAGAACCGATATTCAAAAACCGATATTGGAGAACAAATATTGAAAAACTGATATTGAAAAACCGATATTGAAAAACAAATATTGAAAAAC
>NW_027487004.1:0-18407 GCF_050908995.1 Andrena cerasifolii | reverse complement strand
AATTGGGAAGTCGTTTTCGACTACGTGGAACGTGACGTTATCGCCCAAAAGGGTTATCCTTACTGTGCCAAGCGTGGTGACAGGGCCTGGAGAGATGCCCTTGAGTATTAATCGATTTTCCGTGTTTATCTCTTGCGGTAGCTTTACAGCTTGAATTTTCAATAAGTTCACCTGTGACCCAGTATCAATCATTAATTCAGGTGTAGTTTCGAAGTCGGGGGAGGAAATCATCACAGACGGAGCTTCATCGGCAGTGGTTAACCATGCTGTTGCGATTCTAGTTTCGATATTCCCGGTTCCGTTTGTATTTCTATTGGACGCGCTCCTGCTTGGCCCGTTCCACGGTACGCCTCCATAGTTGACCGTAGGGGCAGAGCGTTTCCCGAGTCACGTTCCTGGAAGGTTCCAGGGCTTCTCTCATTGCGATTAAATAAGCGTTTCCTACATTCAGAGATTAAATGTCCGGGCTTTTTACAATATGCGCAAATACGTAATTCCGTAGGCCTTGAAGGAGGAGGTCGGTTTTTGTCCCAGTAAGGGACCAAAGGGTTTGGCGCCTGATTATCGTATCCCGCAATGCGGTTTTGGGAATATCGCTCTGTCGATTGGGAGGCTATTTTTTGATTATTCCTGCAGGACAATGCGTCGTGTCCCGTCTTATTACAAACTTGACATATGATTTTTGGAGTCTTTTGTTCGGAAAATCTCTGACGATCCCTGTCAATCTTCTTATCCACGAGTACAGCTAGCTCAAAAGCTTCATCGAGCGTTTCGAAATTATGTTGGAATAATCTTGTTCGTATATGGGGAGGAAGGCCATCCACAAATGAATCCAACGTCAAACGGTCTAGGTCCTCGGGATGATTCCGTGCAAAGTCGCGATAATAATCCCTATCCTCTTCCAAAATAGCGAATCGGAGATCCTTAACGCGCGAGATGTACTCTAGTACGTGTTCATTTGTTCCTTTGATAATATTTGCTAATTCTCCTCGATAGTGATCTGACGTTTTCGCGGGGGAGAATGTACGTTTTAGTTGTTTAATTAAATCATTTACAGAGTCAAAAACCCTATCCTCAACGGCCAAACAGGCTTGGTCCTGCAGTTTATTGCGTAACAACCTCGCCAGCTGGGGTTCAGCCTGCGGGGGAACCAGAGCTTTAGCCCTATTGCAGGCTCTCGCGAATTGCACCACTGGTATATTATGTCCGTTAAAGTTAGGGACCGTTTCTATGGCGTCTTTTAACGTGATCTGGGGTGTTGGATCCTGGTTCGGAATATTATTACTATTCAATGCCTCAGGAGTTTTATTGTAATTTAGCACCGGTTTTGTATCGAAACGGGAGGAACCCGGTGTAGCAAAGTTATTCGCAATTGGCGGGGGTGCAAGAAGTTTTTTCATCATTGCTTCGATATTCTGTATTTTATCGGAAAGACCTTTAAGCGTGGGTTCGGGCGGTCCGATGCCTTCGCCCGTATACGTTTTAGTTTCGGAATTTACCGCAAATCTCATGTGCAAATTGTCGATTTCGGCTCGTTTCTCACGTAATTTTTGTAATTGTTCCATTATTTCGGCGGTGGCGTTTTCTATAGCGCTATTGAAAGGCTCCGCGTCTTGGTCTAGCACGCGGAGGTTGTCGGTATCACCGGATTCGGACATTTTTAAACTCGGTAAATTTTATTATTTTAGGGTGATTTAAGAGGTTTCCTATGTTTAAGCGTCCGGCAGCAGCTACTCAAAATCTATGATATTCTCTACCCGATTTGAATTAAAGCAATTTAGGCAAATTTTTCCGCCTTCCGTGGTCGTAGCTGCTCCTCCCGAAACACAGATTAATGCGTTTGAATCTGACAAAACGCCCCGCAGCCTGCGGCTTGGGAAATATAATGTATTTTGACTTTGGCGTGAATCGCACATGTTAGTTATCAATGTCTTATGTTGCGTCAGGCAGGTTGTTTAAATTTCGTGGTAAAAGGATATTAGTGATTCAATTTCTGTTTGAAAGGAAGTACCACTGTGTACACTCGACACAATTGGTTGCGGGACGCGTTTGATATATCACGCTATTGCACCTTAGGCAATTAGGGAATGTATAGGGTGTTTGGCAGTAGTGAATTTGATACTCTGTCACCGTTTCTGTTGGTACTAGTCGGGAGCAATGTAAGCAAATTTCGTCGCCTTCGTCGTTTGTTACTATGGTCCCGGAAACACAGACCATCCACTGTATAGGTGCCGTCAAATTTTGTAATTGGCGGCTCCTGTAGGCTGGTTTCCACGGACTAACGTATTCTGTATACATGCTAAATAGGCAATTGTGGGTACCGTATGTTAGGGAATTTATTCCTATTAACAGTTGACGGATCCCACCGCTGTCACCAAAATTATGTCACGTCCCGGGTGAGGTCTTTTGGGAACGATGACATTAGGAAAGGAGAAAGACAGGCGCGAATCTAAAATCCAGCACTCTGAGATTTTTGGGGGAAGACCAGGCGCGAATATTAAATCCGTCACACTGAGGGTTTGGAAGGAACTTAGGCGCGAATCTTGAATCCAGCACACTGAGGGTTTGAAAGGAATTCAGGCGCGAATCTATAATCCAGCACACTGAGGGTTTGAAAGGAATTCAGGCGCGAATCTATAATCCAGCACACTGAGGGTTTGGAAGGAGAGGAACGTCAGGCGCGAATCTTGAATCCAGCACACTGAGGGTTTTGAAAGAGAGGAACGTCAGGCGCGAATCTATAATCCAGCACACTAATCGTTTTACAGGGAGGAACGCCAGGCGCGAATCTATAATCCAGCACACTAGTCGACCAGGGAAGTTTAAAGGCTAGAGCGTATTTGGGGAACACCCGTTAGCACTTTGTTTTGGTTTACGTAATATCAGATTTACCGTTGCATAGGCACAAAAAGTTTCCTCGTAATATTTCTTGAGAAATTCGTCTATACGTGCAGCTATGCAAGGGAATGTTAGTAAACACTGTCACTGTTCTCTAGTTCGCGATCCGCGATCAGCTGTTTCGCCGACTCGTTGATTTGTATCTTAGTACGTTCGTAACTAATGGTTGAACACAAACAACTTGAAGCAAGATTTTAAACAAAGCGATTTATTAACTTCGTTAATCGGTTATTATAATCGTGCGAGGGGGCTTTTAGAATTGGCACAATATTTGTAATATGGTTATAACATTTAATATATATATATGGACATGAGATACAATATAAGTCGTTTAATAATGATCGTTAATAATAATAATATGATAAGATTGCGATAAGCAGTTATAATAGAATAGTAAGATTGCGATAAGCAGTTATAAACAAAATAATAGAATAGTAAGATTGCGATAAGCAGTTATAAACGAAATAATTGAATAGTGAGATTGCGATAAGCAGTTATAAACGAAATAATAGAATAGTAAGATTGCGATAAGCAGTTATAAATGAAATAATTGAATAGTAAGATTGCGATAAGCAGTTATAAACAAAATAATAGAATAGTATGGTATGGTGGTGATATGCACAATAATATTAAGTAATATAAATGGCTTACGGTGATCGTCGAACACTGAGTTTAATATTAACACTTTTAAGATATACTTTTCAAGGAAGCCTTCTACCTAAGAGGTTTCTGTCGAAGAAAGAGGACTCGGCCTGTCAGGACCTCATATTTATGTACTTTTCACAGGAGTATTGTGGGGTACGCGCGGTAAAGACCTTGACACATTTCGGTTTAAGACGCAGTAGGACTTCCGGGGTTTTTACAAACGGTACGTCTATTAATAGACGTATTTATGTCACGTACGCCAAATATACGTCGCAATTAGGTTTCTGGGGTTTTTATGACTGCGAAAAGAGATACTCAACTCATCGAATGGATTTCGGGTGTTTTACGGGAAAGGGGTTATTAGAGTGGCTTGGACTTCATGAGTCGTAAAGAGGGGGTTGAGACTTGGTCTCGATTTAAGAGGGATTTGTAATGAGGGACTTGTTTGAATTTGTTTTTGGAGGGAATGATTCGTGCCTTGTAAGACGAATAGGCGAAGAGGGTTTTGAAACGATCATCTCGTGATGGGGACCGCTAAGGTACATCAGCGAGGTGGAGGTTTGTATTGATCATCCTGTGTTGTTGACCGCTAAGGTGCAACATCAAGGTGATCGGTGATTGAGGAGATGGGGTAGAAGTTGAGTTTGATAGACTTTAGTGGAGTGATTTTGAGGTTTACTAGTGGAATTGGGAATAGGAAACGCGCGAAAAATTGTGGGACGTTACATAAAAAAAATTAAAAAAATAAAAAATTAAAAAAAAACAAAATTTTTTTAAAAAATAAAAAAATTATATGAAAATTAAAAAAAAATAAAAATTAATAAAAGAATAAAAATTTAAAAAAAAAACATAAAATTTTTTTTTTAAAAATTAAAAAAAATTAAAATAAAAAAATTTAAATACAAAAAAAATTTTAAATAAAAAAATATACAAAAATTTAAAAGAAAAATAAAAAAATAAACAAATAAAAATTAAAAAAAATTTTTTAAAATTTTTTTAAAAAATTTAAAAAAAAATTAAACAAATTTAAAATAAAATGAAAAAAGGTTTTTTAAAAAATTTAAACAAATGAAAAAAATTTAAAAATATAGAAAAAAATTTAAAAAAAATAAAAAAAAAATTTAAAAAAAATAAAATTTTTTTTTTAAAAATTTAAAAAAAAATAATAAAATTATTAGAAAATTAAAAGGAATTTTAAAATTAAAAAAAATAAAAAAATTTTTTTAAAAAATTTGTTAAAAAATTAAAACAAATTTTAAAAATAAAATAAAAAAAATTAAAAAGAAAATTTTTAAAAATTTAAAAAAAATAAAAAAATTATAAGAAAATTAACAAAAAAATTAAAAATTTAAAAAAATTAAAAAAATTTAAAAAAATTAAAAAAATTTAAAAAAATTGAATTTTTTTTAAAAATTAATAAAAAGAAATTTTAAATGAAAAAATAATTAAAGAAAAGAAATTTAAATTTTTTTTTTAAAAATTAAAAAAAAAAATTTTAAATAAAAAAAAAATTTTTAAAATTAAAAAAAAAATTAAAAATGTAAAAAAGAATTTAAAAAATTGAAAAAAATTAAGAAAAAAATTTTAAAAACATAAATAAAAATTTTTTTTTTAAAAAATTGTTAAAAAATTAAAACAAAATTTTTTAAAATTTTTAAAAAATATAAAAATAAAAAATTAAAAAAAAAAAATTTTTTTAAAAAATTTAAAAAATTAAAAAAAAATAAAAAAATTAAGAAAAAAATTTAAAGAACGTAAATAAAATTTTTTTAAAAGAAATTGTTAAAAAATTAAAACAAAATTTTAAAAAAATTTAAATTAATAAATAAAATTTTTTAAAAATTTAAAAATCAATAAAAAACTGGAAAAAAATTACGAAAAAAATTTAAAAAAAATAAAAAAATTTCGAAATTTAAAAAAATTTAAAATAAAAAAAATACACAAAAATTTAAAAGAAAAATAAAAAAATAAAAAGTTTAAAAAAAAATATAAAAAAATTTAAAATTTATTTGTAATAAATTAAACAAAACAAATAAAAAAAAGGTTTTTTCATTTAAAACAAAATTTAAGAGTAATTTTAAAAAATTTTAAAAATTTTTAAAAATTGAAAGATATAAATAAAAAAAATAAAAATTAAAAAAAAACAAAAATTTTTTTTAAAAAAATTTAAAAAATTAAAAAAAAATTAATTTAAAATTTTTAAAAAAAATTTAAAAAATTGAAAAAATTAAGAAAACAATTTTAAAAACATAAATAAAAAATTTTTAAAAAATTGTTAAAAAATTTTAAAAAAATATAAAAAATTTTAAAAAAATATAAAAAAAATTTAAAATTTTTTGTAAAAAATTAAAAAAATAAAAAAAAATTTTACATTTAAAAAAAATTTTAAAAGTAATTTTAAAATTTTTAAAAATTTATAAAAAAATTTAAAAATTTCAAAAAATTAAAAAAAATTAAAAAATTTTTTTTTAAATTTTTTTAAAATTTAAAAAAAAAAATTAAAATAAAAGAAAAATAAAAATTAATAAAACATTTTTGAAAATAAAAAAATTATAATTTAAAAAAAAAATAAAAAAATTTTAAATTTAAAAAAATTAAAGATATGAAAATTAAAAAAAATTAAAAATTAAAGTGGAGAAAAATTAAAAAAAATTTTAATTTTTTTTAAATTTAAAAAAAATATAAAAAAATTAAAATAAAAAAATTTTAAAAAACAAAAAAAAATTTTTTTAATAAAAAAATATACAAAAAATTAAAAGAAAAATAAAAAAATAAACAAATAAAATTTAAAAAAAATAAACAAAATTTAAAAAAAAAATTAAGAAAAATTTAAAAAAAAATTTTAAAAATTTTTAAAAAATAAAAAAATTATAAGAAAATTTAAAAAAAAATTAAAAATTTTAAAACAAATTTAAAAAAATAAAAAAATTATAAGAAAATTAACAAAAATTTAAAAATTTAAAAAAATTAATTTTTGTTTTTAAATTAATAAAAAGAAATTTTAAATGAAAAAATAATTACAGAAAAGAAATTTTAAAAATTAAAAAAAAAAATTTTAAAAATTAAAAAAAAAAATTTTAAAAATGTAAAAAAAAATTTTAAAAGTTGAAAAAATTAAGAAAAAAGTTTTAAAAACATAAATAAAAAAAGTTTAAAAAAAATTGTTAAAAAATTAAAAAAAATTAAAATAAAAAAATTTAAATAAAAAAATATACAAAAATTTAAAAGAAAAATAAAAAAAATAAACAAATAAAAATTTAAAAAAAAATTTAAAGTTTTTTAAAAAATTAAAAAAAATGAAACAAATTTAAAAAATATAGAAAAAAATTTAAAAAAAAATAAAAAAATTTTTAAAAAAATAAACAAAAATTTTAACATTTAAAAAAAATTTTAAAAGTAATTTTAAAAATTTTTAAAAATTTATAAAAAAATTTAAAAATTTCAAAAAATTTAAAAAATTTCAAAAAAATTGTGAAAAAATTTGAAAAAATTAAAAAAAATTAAAATAAAAGAAAAATAAAAATTAAAAAAACATTTTTTGAAATAAAAAAGTTATAATTTAAAAAAAAATAAAAAAATTTTAAATTTAAAAAAATTAAAGATATGAAAATTAAAAAAAATTAAAAATTAAAGTGGAGAAAAATTAAAAAAAAATTTTAAATTTTTTTTAAATTTAAAAAAAATATAAAAAAATTAAAATAAAAAAATTTTAAAAAACAAAAAAAAATTTTTTTAATAAAAAAATATACAAAAAATTAAAAGAAAAATAAAAAATAAACAAATAAAATTTAAAAAAAAATAAACAAAATTTAAAAAAAAAATTAAGAAAAATTTAAAAAAAAATTTTAAAAATTTTTAAAAAATAAAAAAATTATAAGAAAATTTAAAAAAAAATTAAAAATTTTAAAAAAAATTTAAAAAAATAAAAAAATTATAAGAAAATTAACAAAAATTTAAAAATTTAAAAAAATTAATTTTTGTTTTTAAATTAATAAAAAGAAATTTTAAATGAAAAAATAATTACAGAAAAGAAATTTTAAAAATTAAAAAAAAAAATTTTAAAAATTAAAAAAAAAATTTTAAAAATGTAAAAAAAAATTTTAAAAGTTGAAAAAATTAAGAAAAAAGTTTTAAAAACATAAATAAAAAAAGTTTAAAAAAAATTGTTAAAAAATTAAAAAAAATTAAAATAAAAAAATTTAAATAAAAAAATATACAAAAATTTAAAAGAAAAATAAAAAAAAATAAACAAATAAAAATTTAAAAAAAAATTTAAAGTTTTTTAAAAAATTAAAAAAAATGAAACAAATTTAAAAAATATAGAAAAAAATTTAAAAAAAAATAAAAAAATTTTTAAAAAAATAAAAAAAAATTTAACATTTAAAAAAAATTTTAAAAGTAATTTTAAAAATTTTTAAAAATTTATAAAAAAATTTAAAAATTTCAAAAAATTTAAAAAATTTCAAAAAAATTGTGAAAAAATTTGAAAAAATTAAAAAAAATTAAAATAAAAGAAAAATAAAAATTAAAAAAACATTTTTTGAAATAAAAAAGTTATAATTTAAAAAAAAAATAAAAAAAATTTAAATTTAAAAAAAATTGAAGATAAGAAAATTAAAAAAATTAAAAATTAAAGTGGAGAAAAATTTAAAAAAAAATTTAATTTTTTTTTTCAATTTAAAAAAATATATAAAAAAATTAAAATAAAAAAATTTTAAAATACAAAAAAAATTTTTAATAAAAAATATACAAAAAATTAAAAGAAAAATAAGAAATAAACAAATAAAAATTAAAAAAAAAAATGTTAAAAGTTTTTAAAAAATTTAAAAAAAATGAAACAAATTTAAAAAAAAATGAAAAAATTTTTAAAAAATTTTGTTAAAAAATTAAAACAAATTTTTAAAAAAAATTTTAAAAAATTTTTAAAAAAATTTTAAGAAAATAATAAAATTATAAGAAAATTAAAAAAAAATTTTAAAATTAAAAAAAAAAATAAAAAACAAATTTAAAAAAATTTGTTAAAAAAATTAATACAAATTTAAAAAAAAAATAAAAAAAATTTTTTTTTAATTTTTTAAAAATTTAAAAAATAATAAAATTATAAGAAAATTAAAAAAAAAATTAAAATTAAAAAAAAAATTTAAAAATGTAAAAAAAATTTTAAAAATTGAAAAAAAATTAAGAAAAAAACTTTAAAAACATAAATAAAAAATTTTTTTTAAAAAAATTGTTAAAAAATTTAAACAAAATTTAAAAAAAAATTAAATTAATAAATAAAATTTTTTAAAAATTTAAAAAAAAAATACAATTTTTTAAAAATTTAAAATAAAAATAAAAAAAATAAAAATTTTTTTGTAAAAAATTAAACAAATAAAAAAAAGGTTTTTTAATTTAAAACAAAATTTAAGAGTAATTTTAAAAAACTTTATGAATTTTTAAAAATTGAAAGATATAAATAAAAAAAATAAAAAATTTAAAAAAAAAACAAAAAATTTTTTAAAAAAAATTTAAAAAATAAAAATTTTTTTTTTTTAAATTTTTAAAAAAAATTTTAAAAATTGAAAAAATTAAGAAAAAAAATTTAAAAACATAAATAAAAAATTTAAAAAAAAAATTATTAGAAAATTAAAACAAAATTTTTTAAAAAAATTTTTAAAAAATTTAGGAAAAATATAAAAAAAATGTTAAAATTTTTTGTAAAAAATTAAAAAAAAATAAAAAAAATTTAACATTTAAAAACTTTTTTAAAAATTTATAAAAAAATTTAAAAATTTCAAAAAATTTCAAAAAATTAAAAAAATTTTTTTTAAAATTTGAAAAAATTAAAAAAAATAAAATAAAAGAGAAATAAAAATTAAAAAAACATTTTTGGAAATAAAAAAATTATAATTTAAAAAAAAAATAAAAAATTTTAAATTTAAGAAAATTAAAGATAAGAAAATTAAAAAAAATTAAAAATTAAAGTGGTGAAAAATTAAAAAAAAAAATTTTAATTTTTTTTAAATTTAAAAAAAATATAAAAAAATTAAAATAAAAAAATTTTAAAAAACAAAAAAAAAAATTTTTAATAAAAAAATATACAAAAAATTAAAAAAAAATTAAAAAAAATAAACAAAATTTAAAAAAAAATTAAGAAAAATTTAAAAAAAAATTTTAAAAATTTTTAAAAAATAAAAAAATTATAAGAAAATTAAAAAAAAAATTAAAAATTTTAAAAAAATTTAAAAATTATAAGAAAATTAACAAAAATTTAAAAATTTAAAAAAATTAATTTTTGTTTTTAAATTAATAAAAAGAAATTTTAAATGAAAAAATAATTACAGAAAAGAAATTTTAAAAATTAAAAAAAAAAATTTTAAAAATTAAAAAATTTTTTTTTAAAAATGTAAAAAAAAATTTAAAAGTTGAAAAAATTAAGAAAAAAGTTTTAAAAACATAAATAAAAAAATTAAAAAAAAAATTGTTAAAAAATTAAAAAAAATTAAAATAAAAAAATTTAAATAAAAAAATATACAAAAATTTAAAAGAAAAATAAAAAAAATAAACAAATAAAAATTAAAAAAAAAATTTAAAAGTTTTTTAAAAAATTAAAAAAAATGAAACAAATTTAAAAAAGTTCAAAAAATTTTTTTTACAAAATTTAAACAAATGAAAAAAATTAAAAAATATAGAAAAAAATTTAAAAAAAAATAAAAAAAATTTTAACATTTAAAAAAAATTTTAAAAGTAATTTTAAAATTTTTTGAAAATTTATAAAATATTTGAAAAATTTGAAAAATTTAAAAAAAGAAGTTAAAATAAAAGAAAAATAAAAATTAAAAAAACATTTTTGGAAATAAAAAAATTATAATTTAAAAAAAAATAAAAAAATTTAAATTTAAAAAAATGAAAGATAAGAAAATTAAAAAAAATAAAAAATTAAAGTGGAGAAAAATTAAAAAAAAAATTTAATTTTTTTTTTAAATTTAAAAAAAATATAAAAAAATTAAAATAAAAAAATTTTAAAAAACAAAAAAAATATTTTAATAAAAAAATATACAAAAATTAAAAGAAAAATAAAAAATAAACAAATAAAATTTAAAAAAAAATAAACAAAATTTAAAAAAAAGAAAATTTAAAAAAATTTTAAAAAATAAAAAAATTATAAGAAAATTAAAAAAAATTAAATTTAAAAAAATTAAAAAAAATTTTTAAAAATAAAAAAAAATTAAAAATGAAAAAAATTAAAAAATATAGAAAAAAAATTAAAAAACATAAATAAATTTTATTTAAAAGAAATTTTTAAAAAATTAAAACAAAATTTAAAAAAAAAAATTTAAATTTTAAAAAGCTTAAAAATTAAAAAATAAATTATAAGATAATTAAAAAAAAAATTTAAAAATTAAAAAAAAAATAATAAAAATTTTAAAAAATAAAAAAATTATAAGAAAATTAAAAAAATTTAAAAATTAATAAAAAAATAAAAATTTAAAAAAAAACAATAATTTTTTATAAAAAAATTAAAAAAAATTAAAATAAAAAATTTAAATACAAAAAAAAATTTAAATAAAAAAATATACAAAAATTTAAAAGAAAAATAAAAAAAAACAAATAAAAATTAAAAAAAAAATTTTAAAAGTTTTTTAAAAAATTTAAAAAAAATGAAACAAATTTAAAAAAAAGTGAAAAAAGGTTTTTTAAAAAATTTAAACAAATGAAAAAAAATTAAAAAATATAGAAAAAAATTTAAAAAAAAATTAAAAAAAATTTTTTAAAATTTTAAGAAAAATTTAAAATTTTTTTTAAAAAAATAATAAAATTATAAGAAAATTAAAAAAAATTAAAATAAAAAAAAATAAAAAAAAATAAAAAAAAATTTGTTAAAAAATTAAAACAAATTTAAAAAAAAATAAATAAAAAAATTTTTTTTTAAAATTTAAAAAAAAATAAAAAAAATTATAAGAAAATTAACAAAAAAATGAAAAATTTAAAAAAATTAAAAAAATTTTAAAAAATTAAAAATTTTTTTTTAAAAATTAATAAAAAGAAATTTTAAATGAAAAAATAATTAAAGAAAAGAAATTTTAAATTTTTTTTAAAAAAATTAAAAAAAAAATTTAAAATTAAAAAAAAAATTTAAAAATGCAAAAAAGAATTTAAAAAATTGACAAAAATTAAGAAAAAAATTTTAAAACCATAAATAAAAAAATTTTTTAAAAAAATTGTTAAAAAATTAAAACAAAATTGAAAAAAAAATTAAATTAATAAATAAAATTTTTTAAAAATTTAAAAAAAAAAAAATTTTTTTAAAATTTAAAAGAAAAATAAAAAAAATAAAAAGTTAAAAAAAAATATAAAAAAATTAAAATTTTTTTGTAAAAAAATAAACAAATAAAAAGAAGGTTTTTTAATTTAAAACAAAATTTAAGAGTAATTTTAAAAAATTTTATAAATTTTTAAAAAATTGAAAGATATAAATAAAAAAAATAAAAAATTTAAAAAAAAACAAAAATTTTTTTAAATCAAATTTAAAAAATTAAAAAAAAAATTTTTTAAATTTTTAAAAAAAAATTTTAAAAATTGAAAAAATTAAGAAAAAAATTTTAAAAACATAAATAAAAAATTTTAAAAAAAATTGTTAAAAAATTAAAACAAAATTTTTTAAAAAAATTTTTAAAAAATTTTAAAAAAATATATAAAAAATGTTAAAATTTTTTGTAAAGAATTAAAAAAAAATTAAAAAAATTTTAACATTTAAAAAAATTTTTAAAAATTTATAAAAAAATTTAAAAATTTCAAAAAATTTAAAAAAATTAAAAAAATTTTAAAAATTTGAAAAAATTAAAAAAATAAAATAAAAGAAAAATAAAAATTAAAAAAACATTTTTGGAAATAAAAAAATTATAATTTAAAAAAAAAATAAAAAAAATTTTAAATTTAAGAAAATTAAAGATAAGAAAATTAAAAAAAATTAAAAATTAAAGTGGAGAAAAATTAAAAAAAAAATTTTAATTTTTTTTTAATTTAAAAAATATATAAAGAAATTAAAATAAAAAAATTTTAAAAAACAAAAAAAAAATTTTTTAATAAAAAAATATACAAAAAATTAAAAGGAAAATAAAAAATAAAAAGTTTAAAAAAAAATATAAAAAAATTTAAAATTTTTTTGTAAAAAATTAAACAAATAAAAAAAGGTTTTTTAATTTAAAACAAAATTTAAGAGTAATTTTAAAAAATTTAAACAAATTTTAAAAAATTGAAAGATATAAATAAAAAAAATAAAAAATTAAAAAAAAACAAAAATTTTTTTAAAAAAATTTAAAAAATTATTTAAAATTTTTAAAAAAAAATTTAAAAATTGAAAAAATTAAGAAAACAATTTTAAAAACATAAATAAAAAATTTTAAAAAAAATTGTTAAAAATTAAAACAAAATTTTTTAAAAATTTTTTTAAAAAATTTAAAAAAAATATAAAAAAAATGTTAAAATTTTTTGTAAAAAATTAAAAAAAAAAAAAATTTAACATTTAAAAAAAATTTTAAAAGTAATTTTAAATTTTTTTAAAAATTTATAAAAAAATTTAAAAATTTCAAAAAATTTCAAAAAATTAAAAAAAATTTTTAAAAATTTGAAAAAATTAAAAAAAAATTAAAATAAAAGAAAAATAAAAATTAAAAAAACATTTTTGGAAATAAAAAATTTATAATTTAAAAAAAAATGAAAATATTTTAAATTTAAAAAAATTAAAGATAAGAAAATTAAAAAAAATTAAAAATTAAAGTGGAGAAAAATTAAAATAAAAAATTTAAATACAAAAAAAATTTAAATAAAAAATATACAAAAATTTAAAAGAAAAATAAAAAAATAAACAAATAAAAATTAAAAAAAAATTTTAAAGTTTTTTAAAAAATTAAAAAAAATGAAACAAATTTAAAAAAGTTCAAAAAAAGTTTTTTAAAAAATTTAAACAAATGAAAAAAATTAAAAAATATAGAAAAAAATTAAAAAAAAATAAAAAAATTTAAAAAAAAATAAGAAAAAAATTTTAAAAGCATAAATGAAAATTTTTTAAAAAAATTGTTAAAAATTTTAAAAAAATTTTTTGAAAAAAATTTTAAAAAAATTTTAAAAATGAATAAAAAATTAAAAATTAAAAAAAAAACAAAAAAAATTTAAAAAAAAAATTAAGAAAACAATTTAAAAAACATAAATAAATTTTTTAGAAAATATAAAAAAAATGAAAAAAAAAATTTTACAAATGAAAAAATTAAGAAATATAGAAAAAAATTTTAAAAAAAATTAAAAAAAAATTTGTTAAAAGATTAAAACAAATTTTTTTAAAAAATTTTTTAAAAAATTAAAAAAAAAATTTATAAAATTTAAAAAAAAAATTATAAGAAAATTAAAAAAAATTTTAAAATTTAAAAAAATTAAAAAATTTTTTTTTAAACTTAAAAAAAATTTTAAATGAAAAAAATTTTTTGAAATTAAAAAAAAAATTTTAAATGAAAAAATTTTTTTTTTAATTTTTAAAAAATTTTTAAAAAATAAAAAAAAAATAAAAACAAATTTTTAAAAAATAAAAAAAAATTGTTAAAAATTAAAACAAAATTTTTAAAAAAATTTAAAAAAAAGAAAAAAATTTAAAAAATAAAAAAATTAAAAAATACAGAAAAAAAATTTAAAAAAATAAAATTTTTTTATAAATTTTGTTAAAAAATTAAAACAAATTTTTAAAAAAAAATAAATAAAATTTAAAAAAATTTAAAAAAAATAAAAAAATTATAAGAAAATTAAAAAAAATTTTAAAATTTAAAAAAATTAAAATTTTTTTTTAAACTTAAAAAAAAAATTTTTAAATGAAAAAAAAAATTTTAAAATTAAAAAAAAAATTTTAAATGAAATTTTTTTTTTAATTTTTAAAAAATTTTTAAAAAATAAAAAAAAAATAAAAACAAAATTTTAAAAAATAAAAAAAAATTGTTAAAAATTAAAACAAATTTTTTAAAAAAATTTTTAAAAAAATTTAAAAAAATGAAAAAAATTTAAAAAATAAAAAAATTAAAAAATATAGAAAAAAATTTAAAAAAAATAAAAAAATTTTTAAAAATTTTGTTAAAAAATTAAAACAAATTTTTAAAAAAAAGATTTAATAAAATTTTAAAAAATTTAAAAAAAAATAAAAAAATTATAAGAAAATTAAAAAAAAATTTAAAATTGAAAAAAAAATTAAAAAAAATTTTGTTAAAAAATTAAAACAAATTTTTAAAAAAAAAATTTTAAAAAATTTTAAAAATTTTAAAAAAAATTTTAAGAACTTTAAAATAAATAAATAAATAAATAAAAAATTAAAAAAAAAACAAAAAAATTTAAAAAAAAATAAAAAAATTAAAAAAAAATTAAGAAAAAAATTTAAAAAACATAAATAAAATTTTTTTAAAAGAAATTGTTAAAAAATTAAAAGAAAATTTAAAATTTTTTTTTTAAATTTTAAAAAAATTTAAAAAAAATGAAAAGATTAAAAAATATAGAAATTTTATAAAAAATAAAAAAAAAATTAAAAAATTTTGTTAAAAAATTAAAACAATTTTTTAAAAAAAAAATTTAAAAAAAATTTTAAAAAATTTTAAAAAATAAAAAAATTTTAAGATAATTTAAAAAATTTAATTTTAAAAAAATTAAAAAAAAATTTTAAATAAAAAAAAATTAAAAATGAAAAAATAAAAAATATAGAAAAAAATTTAAAAAACATAAATAAAATTTTTTTAAAAGAAATTGTTAAAAAATTAAAAGAAAATTTAAATTTTTTTTTTAAATTTTAAAAAAATTTTAAAAAATAAAAAAAACAATTTATAAGAAAATTAAAAAAAAAATTTTAAAAAAAAATTATAAGAAAATTAAAAAAAACATTTAAAAAAAAATTATAAGAAAATTAAAAAAAATGTTAAAAATTTGAAAAAATTTAAAAAAATTAAAATAAAAGAAAAATAAAAATTAAAAAACATTTTTTGAAAAATGAAAAAATTAAAAAATATAGAAATTTTAAAAAAAAAATAAAAAAAATTTTATAAAAAATAATTTTTTTTTTAAATTTAGTTAAAAAATTAAAACAATTTTTTTAAAAAAACTTTTTAAAAAAATTTAAAAAATTTTTAAAAAATAAAAAATTTTTAAGAAAATTTAAAATAAATTTAATTTAAAAAAAATTAAAAAAAATTTTTGAATAAAAAAAAAATTAAAAATGAAAAAAATAAAAAATATAGAAAAAAATTTAAAAAACATAAATAAAATTTTTTTAAAAGAAATTGTTAAAAAATTAAAACAAAATTAAAATTTTTTTTTTAAATTTTAAAAAAAAATTTTAAAAATTAAAAAAAAAATTATAAAAAATTAAAAAAAATTTTTTTTAAAATTTAAAAAAAATAAAAAAATTATAAGAAATTTAAAATAAAAAATTTAAAATTTGAAAAAATTTAAAGAAATTGAAATAAAAGAAAAATAAAAATTAAAAAAACATTTTTTGAAATAAAAATTATAATTTTAAAAAAAATAAAAAAAAAATTTAAAAAGTTTTTTAAAAAATTTAAAAAAAAATGAAAAACAATTTTAAAAAATAAAAAAATTTTAAAAAATTTTGTTAAGAAATTAAAACAAATTTTTTAAAAAAAAATTTAAAAAATTTTAAGAAAAATTTTAAAAAATTTTTTAAAAATTTTAAAAAATTCTTTAAAAATAAAAAAACAATTTATAAGAAAATTAAAAAAAAATTAAAAAAAAAATTATAAGAAAATTAAAAAAAATGTTAAAAATTTGAAAAAAATTTAAAAAAATTAAAATAAAAGAAAAATAAAAATTAAAAAAACATTTTTTGAAAAATGAAAAAATTAAAAAATATAGAAATTTAAAAAAAAAAATAAAAAAAATTTTATAAAAAATAATTTTTTTTTAAATTTAGTTAAAAAATTAAAACAATTTTTTTAAAAAAATTTTTTAAAAAAATTTAAAAAATTTTTAAAAAATAAAAAATTTTTAAGAAAATTTAAAATAAATTTAATTTTAAAAAAATTAAAAAAAATTTTTGAATAAAAAAAAATTAAAAATGAAAAAAATAAAAAATATAGAAAAAAATTTAAAAAACATAAATAAAATTTTTTTAAAAGAAATTGTTAAAAAATTAAAACAAAATTAAAAATTTTTTTTTTAAATTTTAAAAAAAAATTTTAAAAATTAAAAAAAAAATTATAAAAAATTAAAAAAAAATTTTTTAAAATTTAAAAAAAATAAAAAAATTATAAGAAATTTAAAATAAAAAATTTAAAATTTGAAAAAATTTAAAGAAATTGAAATAAAAGAAAAATAAAAATTAAAAAAACATTTTTTGAAATAAAAAAATTATAATTTTAAAAAAAATAAAAAAAAAATTTAAAAAGTTTTTTTAAAAAATTTTTAAAAAAATGAAAAAAAATTTAAAAAATAAAAAAATTTTAAAAAATTTTGTTAAGAAATTAAAACAAATTTTTTAAAAAAAAATTTTAAAAATTTAAAAAAAAAATTTAAAAAATTTTTTAAAAATAAAAAAACAATTTATAAGAAAATTAAAAAAAAATTAAAAAAAAAAATTATAAGAAAATTAAAAAAAATATTTAAAAAAAAATTATAAGAAAATTAAAAAAAAATGTTAAAAATTTGAAAAAATTTTAAAAAAAATTAAAATAAAAGAAAAATAAAAATTAAAAAAACATTTTTTGAAAAATGAAAAAATTAAAAAATATAGAAATTTTTAAAAAAAAATAAAAAAAATTTTATAAAAAATAATTTTTTTTTTAAATTTAGTTAAAAAATTAAAACAATTTTTTTAAAAAAATTTTTTAAAAAAATTTAAAAAATTTTTCAAAAATAAAAAATTTTTAAGAAAATTTAAAATAAATTTAATTTTAAAAAAATTAAAAAAAATTTAAATAAAAAAAAATTAAAAATGAAAAAAATAAAAAATATAGAAAAAAATTTAAAAAACATAAATAAAATTTTTTTAAAAGAAATTGTTAAAAAATTAAAACAAAATTAAAATTTTTTTTTTTAAATTTAAAAAAAAAAATTTAAAAATTAAAAAAAAAATTATAAAAAATTAAAAAAAAATTTTTTTTAAATTTAAAAAAAATAAAAAAATTATAAGAAATTTAAAATAAAAATTTAAAATTTGAAAAAATTTAAAGAAATTGAAATAAAAGAAAAATAAAAATTAAAAAACATTTTTGAAATAAAAAAATTATAATTTAAAAAAAAATAAAAAAAATTTAAAAAGTTTTTTAAAAAATTTAAAAAAAAATGAAAAAAAATTTAAAAAAATAAAAAAATTTTTTAAAAATTTTGTTAAGAAATTAAAACAAATTTTTTAAAAAAAAATTTAAAAAATTTTAAAAAAAATTTTAAAAAATTTTTTAAAAATAAAAAACAATTTATAAGAAAATTAAAAAAAAATTTAAAAAAAAAATTATAAGAAAATTTAAAAAAATATTTAAAAAAAAATTATAAGAAAATTAAAAAAAAATGTTAAAAATTTGAAAAAATTTAAAAAAAATTAAAATAAAAGAAAAATAAAAATTAAAAAAACATTTTTTGAAATAAAAAATTATTATTTTAAAAAAAATAAAAAAAATTTTTAAAATTTTTTAAAAATTTAAAAAAAATTTAAAAAAATTTAAAAAAATAAAAAAAAATTTTAAAAATTAAAAAAAAATTAAAATTTTTTTTTTAAAATAAAAAAATTATAAGAAAATAATAAAAAATTAAAATTAAAAAAAAAATAAAAAAAATTTTAAAAAAAATTTGTTAAAAAATTAAAACAAATTTTTTAAAAAAAAATTTTAAAAAATTTTTTTTAAAAA
>NW_027487003.1:0-18409 GCF_050908995.1 Andrena cerasifolii | reverse complement strand
TTCGTTTGTTCGTTTGTTCGTTTGTTCGTTTGTTCGTTTGTTCGTTTGTTCGTTTGTTCGTTTGTTCGTTTGTTCGTTTGTTCGTTTGTTCGTTTGTTCGTTTGTTCGTTTGTTCGTTTGTTCGTTTGTTCGTTTGTTCGTTTGTTCTTTTGTTCGTTTCTTCGTTTCTTCGTTTCTTCGTTTGCTCGTTTGTTCGTTTGTTCGTTTGTTCGTTGGATCGTTTGTTCGTTTGTTCGTTTGTTCGTTTGTTCGTTTGTTCGTTTGTTCGTTTGTTCGTTTGTTCGTTTGTTCGTTTGTTCGTTTGTTCGTTTGTTCGTTTGTTCGTTTGTTCGTTTGTTCGTTTGTTCGTTTGTTCGTTTGTTCGTTTGTTCGTTTGTTCGTTTGTTCGTTTGTTCGTTTGTTCGTTTGTTCGTTTGTTCGTTTGTTCGTTTGTTCGTTTGTTCGTTTGTTCGTTTGTTCGTTTGTTCGTTTGTTCGTTTGTTCGTTTGTTCGTTTGTTCGTTTGTTCGTTTGTTCGTTTGTTCGTTTGTTCGTTTGTTCGTTTGTTCGTTTGTTCGTTTGTTCGTTTGTTCGTTTGTTCGTTTGTTCGTTTGTTCGTTTGTTCGTTTGTTCGTTTGTTCGTTTGTTCGTTTGTTCGTTTGTTCGTTTGTTCGTTTGTTCGTTTGTTCGTTTGTTCGTTTGTTCGTTTGTTCGTTTGTTCGTTTGTTCGTTTGTTCGTTTGTTCGTTTGTTCGTTTGTTCGTTTCTTCGTTTGCTCGTTTGTTCGTTTGTTCGTTTGTTCGTTGGATCGTTTGTTCGTTTGTTCGTTTGTTCGTTTGTTCGTTTGTTCGTTTGTTCGTTTGTTCGTTTGTTCGTTTGTTCGTTTGTTCGTTTGTTCGTTTGTTCGTTTGTTCGTTTGTTCGTTTGTTCGTTTGTTCGTTTGTTCGTTTGTTCGTTTGTTCGTTTGTTCGTTGGTTCGTTGGTTCTTTTGTTCGTTTGTTCGTTGGTTCGTTGGTTCGTTGGTTCGTTGGTTCGTTGGTTCGTTGGTTCGTTGGTTCGTTGGTTCGTTGGTTCGTTGGTTCGTTGGTTCGTTGTTTCGTTGTTTCGTTGTTTCGTTGTTTCGTTGTTTCGTTGTTTCGTTGTTTCGTTGTTTCGTTGTTTCGTTGTTTCGTTGTTTCGTTGTTTCGTTGTTTCGTTGTTTCGTTGTTTCGTTGTTTCGTTGTTTCGTTGTTTCGTTGTTTCGTTGTTTCGTTGTTTCGTTGTTTCGTTGTTTCGTTGTTTCGTTGTTTCGTTGTTTCGTTGTTTCGTTGTTTCGTTGTTTCGTTGTTTCGTTGTTTCGTTGTTTCGTTGTTTCGTTGTTTCGTTGTTTCGTTGTTTCGTTGTTTCGTTGTTTCGTTGTTTCGTTGTTTCGTTGTTTCGTTGTTTCGTTGTTTCGTTGTTTCGTTGTTTCGTTGTTTCGTTGTTTCGTTGTTTCGTTGTTTCGTTGTTTCGTTGTTTCGTTGTTTCGTTGTTTCGTTGTTTCGTTGTTTCGTTGTTTCGTTTGTTCGTTGTTCGTTGGTTCTTTTGTTCGTTTGTTCGTTTGTTCGTTGGTTCGTTGGTTCGTTGGTTCGTTGGTTCGTTGGTTCGTTGGTTCGTTGGTTCGTTGGTTCGTTGGTTCGTTGGTTCGTTGGTTCGTTGGTTCGTTGGTTCGTTGGTTCGTTGGTTCGTTGGTTCGTTGGTTCGTTGGTTCGTTGGTTCGTTGGTTCGTTGGTTCGTTGGTTCGTTGGTTCGTTGGTTCGTTGGTTCGTTGGTTCGTTGGTTCGTTGGTTCGTTGGTTCGTTGGTTCGTTGTTTCGTTGTTTCGTTGTTTCGTTGTTTCGTTGTTTCGTTGTTTCGTTGTTTCGTTGTTTCGTTGTTTCGTTGTTTCGTTGTTTCGTTGTTTCGTTGTTTCGTTGTTTCGTTGTTTCGTTGTTTCGTTGTTTCGTTGTTTCGTTGTTTCGTTGTTTCGTTGTTTCGTTGTTTCGTTGTTTCGTTGTTTCGTTGCTTTGTTGTTTCGTTGTTTCTTTGGTTCGTTTGTTTCTTTGTCTGTTTCTTCGTTTGTTCGTTTGTTCGTTCGTTCTTTTGTTCGTTTCTTCGTTTCTTCGTTTGCTCGTTTGTTCGTTTGTTCGTTGGATCGTTTGTTCGTTTGTTCGTTTGTTCGTTTGTTCGTTTGTTCGTTTGTTCGTTTGTTCGTTGGTTCGTTGGTTCTTTTGTTCGTTTGTTCGTTGGTTCGTTGGTTCGTTGGTTCGTTGGTTCGTTGGTTCGTTGGTTCGTTGGTTCGTTGGTTCGTTGTTTCGTTGTTTCGTTGTTTCGTTGTTTCGTTGTTTCGTTGTTTCCTTGTTTCGTTGGTTCGTTGTTTCGTTGTTTCGTTGGTTCGTTGTTTCGTTGTTTCGTTGCTTCGTTGTTTCGTTGTTTCGTTGTTTCGTTGTTTCGTTGTTTCGTTGTTTCGTTGTTTCGTTGTTTCGTTGTTTCGTTGTTTCGTTGTTTCGTTGTTTCGTTGTTTCGTTGTTTCGTTGTTTCGTTGTTTCGTTGTTTCGTTGTTTCGTTGTTTCGTTGTTTCGTTGTTTCGTTGTTTCGTTGTTTCGTTGTTTCGTTGTTTCGTTGTTTCGTTGTTTCGTTGTTTCGTTGTTTCGTTGTTTCGTTGTTTCGTTGTTTCGTTGTTTCGTTGTTTCGTTGTTTCGTTGTTTCGTTGTTTCGTTGTTTCGTTGTTTCGTTGTTTCGTTGTTTCGTTGTTTCGTTGTTTCGTTGTTTCGTTGTTTCGTTGTTTCGTTGTTTCGTTTGTTCGTTTGTTCGTTTGTTCGTTTGTTCGTTTGTTCGTTTGTTCTTTTGTTCGTTTCTTCGTTTCTTCGTTTCTTCGTTTCTTCGTTTGCTCGTTTGCTCGTTTGCTCGTTTGTTCGTTTGTTCGTTGGATCGTTTGTTCGTTTGTTCGTTTGTTCGTTTGTTCGTTTGTTCGTTTGTTCGTTTGTTCGTTTGTTCGTTTGTTCGTTTGTTCGTTTGTTCGTTTGTTCGTTTGTTCGTTTGTTCGTTTGTTCGTTTGTTCGTTTGTTCGTTTGTTCGTTTGTTCGTTTGTTCGTTTGTTCGTTTGTTCGTTTGTTCGTTTGTTCGTTTGTTCGTTTGTTCGTTTGTTCGTTTGTTCGTTTGTTCGTTTGTTCGTTTGTTCGTTTGTTCGTTTGTTCGTTTGTTCGTTTGTTCGTTTGTTCGTTTGTTCGTTTGTTCGTTTGTTCGTTTGTTCGTTTGTTCGTTTGTTCGTTTGTTCGTTTGTTCGTTTGTTCGTTTGTTCGTTTGTTCGTTTGTTCGTTTGTTCGTTTGTTCTTTTGTTCGTTTGTTCGTTTCTTCGTTTCTTCGTTTGCTCGTTTGTTCGTTTGTTCGTTTGTTCGTTGGATCGTTTGTTCGTTTGTTCGTTTGTTCGTTTGTTCGTTTGTTCGTTTGTTCGTTTGTTCGTTTGTTCGTTTGTTCGTTTGTTCGTTGGTTCGTTGGTTCGTTGGTTCTTTTGTTCGTTTGTTCGTTGGTTCGTTGGTTCGTTGGTTCGTTGGTTCGTTGTTTCGTTGTTTCGTTGTTTCGTTGTTTCGTTGTTTCGTTGTTTCGTTGTTTCGTTGTTTCGTTGTTTCGTTGTTTCGTTGTTTCGTTGTTTCGTTGTTTCGTTGTTTCGTTGTTTCGTTGTTTCGTTGTTTCGTTGTTTCGTTGTTTCGTTGTTTCGTTGTTTCGTTGTTTCGTTGTTTCGTTGTTCCGTTGTTTCGTTGTTTCGTTGTTTCGTTGTTTCGTTGTTTCGTTGTTTCGTTGTTTCGTTGTTTCGTTGTTTCGTTGTTTCGTTGTTTCGTTGTTTCGTTGTTTCGTTGTTTCGTTGTTTCGTTGTTTCGTTGTTTCGTTGTTTCGTTGTTTCGTTGTTTCGTTGTTTCGTTGTTTCGTTGTTTCGTTGTTTCGTTGTTTCGTTGTTTCGTTGTTTCGTTGTTTCGTTGTTTCGTTGTTTCGTTGTTTCGTTGTTTCGTTGTTTCGTTGTTTCGTTGTTTCGTTGTTTCGTTGTTTCGTTGTTTCGTTGTTTCGTTGTTTCGTTGTTTCGTTGTTTCGTTGTTTCGTTGGTTCTTTTGTTTCTTTGTCTCTTTGTTCGTTGGTTCTTTTGTTCGTTTGTTCGTTGGTTCGTTGGTTCGTTGGTTCGTTGGTTCGTTGGTTCGTTGGTTCGTTGGTTCGTTGTTTCGTTGTTTCGTTGTTTCGTTGTTTCGTTGTTTCGTTGTTTCGTTGTTTCGTTGGTTCGTTGTTTCGTTGTTTCGTTGTTTCGTTGTTTCGTTGTTTCGTTGTTTCGTTGTTTCGTTGTTTCGTTGTTTCGTTGTTTCGTTGTTTCGTTGTTTCGTTGTTTCGTTGTTTCGTTGTTTCGTTGTTTCGTTGTTTCGTTGTTTCGTTGTTTCGTTGTTTCGTTGTTTCGTTGTTTCGTTGTTTCGTTGTTTCGTTGTTTCATTGTTTCGTTGTTTCGTTGTTTCGTTGTTTCGTTGTTTCGTTGTTTCGTTGATTCGTTGTTTCGTTGTTTCGTTGTTTCGTTGTTTCGTTGTTTCGTTGTTTCGTTGTTTCGTTGTTTCGTTGTTTCGTTGTTTCGTTGTTTCGTTGTTTCGTTGTTTCGTTGTTTCGTTGTTTCGTTGTTTCGTTGTTTTGTTGTTTCTTTGGTTCGTTTGTTTCTTTGCCTGTTTGTTCGTTTGTTCGTTTGTTCGTTTGTTCGTTTGTTCGTTTGTTCGTTTGTTCGTTTGTTCGTTTGTTCGTTTGTTCGTTTGTTCGTTTGTTCGTTTGTTCGTTTGTTCGTTTGTTCGTTTGTTCGTTTGTTCGTTTGTTCGTTTGTTCGTTTGTTCGTTTGTTCGTTTGTTCGTTTGTTCGTTTGTTCGTTTGTTCGTTTGTTCGTTTGTTCGTTTGTTCGTTTGTTCGTTTGTTCGTTTGTTCGTTTGTTCGTTTGTTCGTTTGTTCGTTTGTTCGTTTGTTCGTTTGTTCGTTTGTTCGTTTGTTCGTTTGTTCGTTTGTTCGTTTGTTCGTTTGTTCGCTTGTTCTTTTGTTCGTTTCTTCGTTTCTTCGTTTGCTCGTTTGTTCGTTTGTTCGTTGGATCGTTTGTTCGTTTGTTCGTTTGTTCGTTTGTTCGTTTGTTCGTTTGTTCGTTTGTTCGTTTGTTCGTTTGTTCGTTTGTTCGTTGGTTCGTTGGTTCGTTGGTTCGTTGTTTCGTTGTTTCGTTGTTTCGTTGTTTCGTTGTTTCGTTGTTTCGTTGTTTCGTTGTTTCGTTGTTTCGTTGTTTCGTTGTTTCGTTGTTTCGTTGTTTCGTTGTTTCGTTGTTTTGTTGTTTCGTTGTTTCTTTGGTTCGTTTGTTTCTTTGTCTGTTTCTTCGTTTGTTCGTTTGTTCGTTTGTTCGTTTGTTCGTTTGTTCGTTTGTTCGTTTGTTCGTTTGTTCTTTTGTTCGTTTCTTCGTTTCTTCGTTTGCTCGTTTGTTCGTTTGTTCGTTGGATCGTTTGTTCGTTTGTTCGTTTGTTCGTTTGTTCGTTTGTTCGTTTGTTCGTTTGTTCGTTTGTTCGTTTGTTCGTTTGTTCGTTTGTTCGTTGGTTCGTTGGTTCTTTTGTTCGTTTGTTCGTTGGTTCGTTGGTTCGTTGGTTCGTTGGTTCGTTGGTTCGTTGGTTCGTTTGTTCGTTTGTTCGTTTGTTCGTTTGTTCGTTTGTTCGTTTGTTCGTTGTTCGTTTGTTCGTTTGTTCGTTTGTTCGTTTGTTCGTTTGTTCGTTTGTTCGTTTGTTCGTTTGTTCGTTTGTTCGTTTGTTCGTTTGTTCGTTTGTTCGTTTGTTCGTTTGTTCTTTTGTTCGTTTCTTCGTTTCTTCGTTTCTTCGTTTGCTCGTTTGTTCGTTTGTTCGTTGGATCGTTTGTTCGTTTGTTCGTTTGTTCGTTTGTTCGTTTGTTCGTTTGTTCGTTTGTTCGTTTGTTCGTTTGTTCGTTTGTTCGTTGTTTCGTTGTTTCGTTGTTTCGTTGGTTCGTTGTTTCGTTGTTTCGTTGTTTCGTTGTTTCGTTGTTTCGTTGTTTCGTTGTTTCGTTGTTTCGTTGTTTCGTTGTTTCGTTGTTTCGTTGTTTCGTTGTTTCGTTGTTTCGTTGTTTCGTTGTTTCGTTGTTTCGTTGTTTCGTTGTTTCGTTGTTTCGTTGTTTTGTTGTTTCTTTGGTTCGTTTGTTTCTTTGCCTGTTTCTTCGTTTGTTCGTTTGTTCGTTTGTTCGTTTGTTCGTTTGTTCGTTTGTTCGTTTGTTCGTTTGTTCGTTTGTTCGTTTGTTCGTTTGTTCGTTTGTTCGTTTGTTCGTTTGTTCGTTTGTTCGTTTGTTCGTTTGTTCGTTTGTTCGTTTGTTCGTTTGTTCGTTTGTTCGTTTGTTCGTTTGTTCGTTTGTTCGTTTGTTCGTTTGTTCGTTTGTTCGTTTGTTCGTTTGTTCGTTTGTTCGTTTGTTCGTTTGTTCGTTTGTTCTTTTGTTCGTTTCTTCGTTTCTTCGTTTGCTCGTTTGTTCGTTTGTTCGTTGGATCGTTTGTTCGTTTGTTCGTTTGTTCGTTTGTTCGTTTGTTCGTTTGTTCGTTTGTTCGTTTGCTCGTTTGTTCGTTTGTTCGTTTGTTCGTTGGTTCGTTGGTTCTTTTGTTCGTTTGTTCGTTGGTTCGTTGGTTCGTTGGTTCGTTGGTTCGTTGGTTCGTTGGTTCGTTGGTTCGTTGGTTCGTTGGTTCGTTGGTTCGTTGGTTCGTTGGTTCGTTGGTTCGTTGGTTCGTTGGTTCGTTGGTTCGTTGGTTCGTTGGTTCGTTGGTTCGTTGGTTCGTTGGTTCGTTGGTTCGTTGGTTCGTTGTTTCGTTGTTTCGTTGTTTCGTTGTTACGTTGTTTCGTTGTTTCGTTGTTTCGTTGTTTCGTTGTTTCGTTGTTTCGTTGTTTCGTTGTTTCGTTGTTTCGTTGTTTCGTTGTTTCGTTGTTTCGTTGTTTCGTTGTTTCGTTGTTTCGTTGTTTCGTTGTTTCGTTGTTTCGTTGTTTCGTTGTTTCGTTGTTTCGTTGTTTCGTTGTTTCGTTGTTTCGTTGTTTCGTTGTTTCGTTGTTTCGTTGTTTCGTTGTTTCGTTGTTTCGTTGTTTCGTTGTTTCGTTGTTTCGTTGTTTCGTTGTTTCGTTGTTTCGTTGTTTCGTTGTTTCGTTGTTTCGTTGTTTCGTTGTTTCGTTGTTTCGTTGTTTCGTTGTTTCGTTGTTTCGTTGTTTCGTTGTTTTGTTGTTTCTTTGGTTCGTTTGTTTCTTTGTCTGCTTCTTCGTTTGTTCGTTTGTTCGTTTGTTCGTTTGTTCGTTTGTTCGTTTGTTCGTTTGTTCGTTTGTTCGTTTGTTCGTTTGTTCGTTTGTTCGTTTGTTCGTTTGTTCGTTTGTTCGTTTGTTCGTTTGTTCGTTTGTTCGTTTGTTCGTTTGTTCGTTTGTTCGTTTGTTCGTTTGTTCGTTTGTTCGTTTGTTCGTTTGTTCGTTTGTTCGTTTGTTCGTTTGTTCGTTTGATCGTTTGTTCGTTTGTTCGTTTGTTCGTTTGTTCGTTTGTTCGTTTGTTCGTTTGTTCGTTTGTTCGTTTGTTCGTTTGTTCGTTTGTTCTTTTGTTCTTTTGTTCGTTTCTTCGTTTCTTCGTTTGCTCGTTTGTTCGTTTGTTCGTTTGTTCGTTGGATCGTTTGTTCGTTTGTTCGTTTGTTCGTTTGTTCGTTTGTTCGTTTGTTCGTTTGTTCGTTTGTTCGTTTGTTCGTTTGTTCGTTTGTTCGTTTGTTCGTTTGTTCGTTTGTTCGTTTGTTCGTTTGTTCGTTTGTTCGTTTGTTCGTTTGTTCGTTTGTTCGTTTGTTCGTTTGTTCGTTTGTTCGTTTGTTCGTTTGTTCGTTTGTTCGTTTGTTCGTTTGTTCGTTTGTTCGTTTGTTCGTTTGTTCGTTTGTTCGTTTGTTCGTTTGTTCGTTTGTTCGTTTGTTCGTTTGTTCGTTTGTTCGTTTGTTCGTTTGTTCGTTTGTTCGTTTGTTCGTTTGTTCGTTTGTTCGTTTGTTCGTTTGTTCGTTTGTTCGTTTGTTCGTTTGTTCGTTTGTTCGTTTGTTCGTTTGTTCGTTGGTTCGTTGGTTCGTTGGTTCTTTTGTTCGTTGGTTCGTTGGTTCGTTGGTTCGTTGGTTCGTTGGTTCGTTGGTTCGTTGGTTCGTTGGTTCGTTGGTTCGTTGGTTCGTTGGTTCGTTGGTTCGTTGGTTCGTTGGTTCGTTGGTTCGTTGGTTCGTTGGTTCGTTGGTTCGTTGGTTCGTTGGTTCGTTGGTTCGTTGGTTCGTTGGTTCGTTGGTTCGTTGGTTCGTTGGTTCGTTGGTTCGTTGGTTCGTTGGTTCGTTGGTTCGTTGTTTCGTTGTTTCGTTGTTTCGTTGTTACGTTGTTTCGTTGTTTCGTTGATTCGTTGTTTCGTTGTTTCGTTGTTTCGTTGTTTCGTTGTTTCGTTGTTTCGTTGTTTCGTTGTTTCGTTGTTTCGTTGTTTCGTTGTTTCGTTGTTTCGTTGTTTCGTTGTTTCGTTGTTTCGTTGTTTCGTTGTTTCGTTGTTTCGTTGTTTCGTTGTTTCGTTGTTTCGTTGTTTCGTTGTTTCGTTGTTTCGTTGTTTCGTTGTTTCGTTGTTTCGTTGTTTCGTTGTTTCGTTGTTTCGTTGTTTCGTTGTTTCGTTGTTTCGTTTGTTCGTTGGTTCGTTGGTTCGTTGGTTCGTTGGTTCTTTTGTTCGTTTGTTCGTTGGTTCGTTGGTTCGTTTGGTTCGTTGGTTCGTTGGTTCGTTGGTTCGTTGGTTCGTTGGTTCGTTGGTTCGTTGGTTCGTTGGTTCGTTGGTTCGTTGGTTCGTTGTTTCGTTGTTTCGTTGTTTCGTTGTTTCGTTGTTTCGTTGTTTCGTTGTTTCGTTGTTTCGTTGTTTCGTTGTTTCGTTGTTTCGTTGTTTCGTTGTTTCGTTGGTTCGTTGGTTCTTTTGTTCGTTTGTTCGTTGGTTCGTTGGTTCGTTGGTTCGTTGGTTCGTTGGTTCGTTGTTTCGTTGTTTCGTTGTTTTGTTGTTTCGTTGTTTCTTTGGTTCGTTTGTTTCTTTGTCTGTTTCTTCGTTTGTTCGTTTGTTCGTTTGTTTCTTTGTCTGTTTCTTCGTTTGTTCGTTTGTTCGTTTGTTCGTTTGTTCGTTTGTTCGTTTGTTCGTTTGTTCGTTTGTTCGTTTGTTCTTTTGTTCGTTTCTTCGTTTCTTCGTTTGCTCGTTTGTTCGTTTGTTCGTTTGTTCGTTTGTTCGTTTGTTCGTTTGTTCGTTTGTTCGTTTGTTCGTTTGTTCGTTTGTTCGTTTGTTCGTTTGTTCGTTTGTTCGTTTGTTCGTTTGTTCGTTTGTTCGTTTGTTCGTTTGTTCGTTTGATCGTTTGTTCGTTTGTTCGTTTGTTCGTTTGTTCGTTTGTTCGTTTGTTCGTTTGTTCGTTTGTTCGTTTGTTCGTTTGTTCGTTTGTTCTTTTGTTCGTTTCTTCGTTTCTTCGTTTGTTCGTTTGCTCGTTTGTTCGTTTGTTCGTTTGTTCGTTGGATCGTTTGTTCGTTTGTTCGTTTGTTCGTTTGTTCGTTTGTTCGTTTGTTCGTTTGTTCGTTTGTTCGTTTGTTCGTTTGTTCGTTTGTTCGTTTGTTCGTTTGTTCGTTTGTTCGTTTGTTCGTTTGTTCGTTTGTTCGTTTGTTCGTTTGTTCGTTTGTTCGTTTGTTCGTTTGTTCGTTTGTTCGTTTGTTCGTTTGTTCGTTTGTTCGTTTGTTCGTTTGTTCGTTTGTTCGTTTGTTCGTTTGTTCTTTTGTTCGTTTCTTCGTTTCTTCGTTTGCTCGTTTGTTCGTTTGTTCGTTGGATCGTTTGTTCGTTTGTTCGTTTGGTTCGTTTGTTCGTTTTGTTCGTTTGTTCGTTTGTTCGTTTGTTCGTTTGTTCGTTTGTTCGTTTGTTCGTTGGTTCGTTGGTTCGTTGTTTCGTTGTTTCGTTGTTTCGTTGTTTCGTTGTTTCGTTGTTTCGTTGTTTCGTTGTTTCGTTGTTTCGTTGTTTCGTTGTTTCGTTGTTTTCGTTGTTTCGTTGTTTCGTTGTTTCGTTGTTTCGTTGTTTTTGTTGTTTCGTTGTTTCTTTGGTTCGTTTGTTTCTTTGTCTGTTTCTTCGTTTGTTTGTTCGTTTGTTCGTTTGTTCGTTTGTTCGTTTGTTCGTTTGTTCGTTTGTTCGTTTGTTCTTTTGTTCGTTTCTTCGTTTCTTCGTTTGCTCGTTTGTTCGTTTGTTCGTTGGATCGTTTGTTCGTTTGTTCGTTTGTTCGTTTGTTCGTTTGTTCGTTTGTTCGTTTGTTCGTTTGTTCGTTTGTTCGTTTGTTCGTTTGTTCGTTGGTTCGTTGGTTCTTTTGTTCGTTTGTTCGTTGGTTCGTTGGTTCGTTGGTTCGTTGGTTCGTTGGTTCGTTTGTTCGTTTGTTCGTTTGTTCGTTTGTTCGTTTGTTCGTTTGTTCGTTTGTTCGTTTGTTCGTTTGTTCGTTTGTTCGTTTGTTCGTTTGTTCGTTTGTTCGTTTGTTCGTTTGTTCGTTTGTTCGTTTGTTCGTTTGTTCGTTTGTTCTTTTGTTCGTTTCTTCGTTTCTTCGTTTGCTCGTTTGTTCGTTTGTTCGTTGGATCGTTTGTTCGTTTGTTCGTTTGTTCGTTTGTTCGTTTGTTCGTTTGTTCGTTTGTTCGTTTGTTCGTTTGTTCGTTGTTTCGTTGTTTCGTTGTTTCGTTGGTTCGTTGTTTCGTTGTTTCGTTGTTTCGTTGTTTCGTTGTTTCGTTGTTTCGTTGTTTCGTTGTTTCGTTGTTTCGTTGTTTCGTTGTTTTGTTGTTTCTTTGGTTCGTTTGTTTCTTTGTCTGCTTCTTCGTTTGTTCGTTTGTTCGTTTGTTCGTTTGTTCGTTTGTTCGTTTGTTCGTTTGTTCGTTTGTTCGTTTGTTCGTTTGTTCGTTTGTTCGTTTGTTCGTTTGTTCGTTTGTTCGTTTGTTCGTTTGTTCGTTTGATCGTTTGTTCGTTTGTTCGTTTGTTCGTTTGTTCGTTTGTTCGTTTGTTCGTTTGTTCGTTTGTTCGTTTGTTCGTTTGTTCGTTTGTTCGTTTGTTCGTTTGTTCGTTTGTTCGTTTGTTCTTTTGTTCGTTTCTTCGTTTCTTCGTTTGCTCGTTTGTTCGTTTGTTCGTTTGTTCGTTTGTTCGTTTGTTCGTTTGTTCGTTTGTTCGTTTGTTCGTTTGTTCGTTTGTTCGTTTGTTCGTTTGTTCGTTTGTTCGTTTGTTCGTTTGTTCGTTTGTTCGTTTGTTCGTTTGTTCGTTTGTTCGTTTGTTCGTTTGTTCGTTTGTTCGTTTGTTCGTTTGTTCGTTTGTTCGTTTGTTCTTTTGTTCGTTTCTTCGTTTCTTCGTTTGCTCGTTTGTTCGTTTGTTCGTTTGTTCGTTTGTTCGTTTGTTCGTTTGTTCGTTTGTTCGTTTGTTCGTTTGTTCGTTTGTTCGTTTGCTCGTTTGTTCGTTTGTTCGTTTGTTCGTTGGTTCGTTGGTTCTTTTGTTCGTTTGTTCGTTGGTTCGTTGGTTCGTTGGTTCGTTGGTTCGTTGGTTCGTTGGTTCGTTGGTTCGTTGGTTCGTTGGTTCGTTGGTTCGTTGGTTCGTTGGTTCGTTGGTTCGTTGGTTCGTTGGTTCGTTGGTTCGTTGGTTCGTTGGTTCGTTGGTTCGTTGGTTCGTTGGTTCGTTGTTTCGTTGTTTCGTTGTTACGTTGTTTCGTTGTTTCGTTGTTTCGTTGTTTCGTTGTTTCGTTGTTTCGTTGTTTCGTTGCTTCGTTGTTTCGTTGTTTCGTTGTTTCGTTGTTTCGTTGTTTCGTTGTTTCGTTGTTTCGTTGTTTCGTTGTTTCGTTGTTTCGTTGTTTCGTTGTTTCGTTGTTTCGTTGTTTCGTTGTTTCGTTGTTTCGTTGTTTCGTTGTTTCGTTGTTTCGTTGTTTCGTTGTTTCGTTGTTTCGTTGTTTCGTTGTTTCGTTGTTTCGTTGTTTCGTTGTTTCGTTGTTTCGTTGTTTCGTTGTTTCGTTGTTTCGTTGTTTCGTTGTTTCGTTGTTTCGTTGTTTCGTTGTTTCGTTGTTTCGTTGTTTCGTTGTTTCGTTGTTTCGTTGTTTCGTTGTTTTGTTGTTTCTTTGGTTCGTTTGTTTCTTTGTCTGCTTCTTCGTTTGTTCGTTTGTTCGTTTGTTCGTTTGTTCGTTTGTTCGTTTGTTCGTTTGTTCGTTTGTTCGTTTGTTCGTTTGTTCGTTTGTTCGTTTGTTCGTTTGTTCGTTTGTTCGTTTGTTCGTTTGTTCGTTTGTTCGTTTGATCGTTTGTTCGTTTGTTCGTTTGTTCGTTTGTTCGTTTGTTCGTTTGTTCGTTTGTTCGTTTGTTCGTTTGTTCGTTTGTTCGTTTGTTCGTTTGTTCGTTTGTTCGTTTGTTCGTTTGTTCTTTTGTTCGTTTCTTCGTTTCTTCGTTTCTTCGTTTGCTCGTTTGTTCGTTTGTTCGTTTGTTCGTTGGATCGTTTGTTCGTTTGTTCGTTTGTTCGTTTGTTCGTTTGTTCGTTTGTTCGTTTGTTCGTTTGTTCGTTTGTTCGTTTGTTCGTTTGTTCGTTTGTTCGTTTGTTCGTTTGTTCGTTTGTTCGTTTGTTCGTTTGTTCGTTTGTTCGTTTGTTCGTTTGTTCGTTTGTTCGTTTGTTCGTTTGTTCGTTTGTTCGTTTGTTCGTTTGTTCGTTTGTTCGTTTGTTCGTTTGTTCGTTTGTTCGTTTGTTCGTTTGTTCGTTTGTTCGTTTGTTCGTTTGTTCGTTTGTTCGTTTGTTCGTTTGTTCGTTTGTTCGTTTGTTCGTTTGTTCGTTTGTTCGTTTGTTCGTTTGTTCGTTTGTTCGTTTGTTCGTTTGTTCGTTTGTTCGTTTGTTCGTTTGTTCTTTTGTTCTTTTGTTCTTTTGTTCGTTTCTTCGTTTCTTCGTTTGCGCGTTTGTTCGTTTGTTCGTTTGTTCGTTGGATCGTTTGTTCGTTTGTTCGTTTGTTCGTTTGTTCGTTTGTTCGTTTGTTCGTTTGTTCGTTTGTTCGTTTGTTCGTTTGTTCGTTTGTTCGTTTGTTCGTTTGTTCGTTTGTTCGTTTGTTCGTTTGTTCGTTTGTTCGTTTGTTCGTTTGTTCGTTTGTTCGTTTGTTCGTTTGTTCGTTTGTTCGTTGGTTCGTTGGTTCGTTGGTTCTTTTGTTCGTTTGTTCGTTGGTTCGTTGGTTCGTTGGTTCGTTGGTTCGTTGGTTCGTTGGTTCGTTGGTTCGTTGGTTCGTTGGTTCGTTGGTTCGTTGGTTCGTTGGTTCGTTGGTTCGTTGGTTCGTTGGTTCGTTGGTTCGTTGGTTCGTTGGTTCGTTGGTTCGTTGGTTCGTTGGTTCGTTGGTTCGTTGGTTCGTTGGTTCGTTGGTTCGTTGGTTCGTTGGTTCGTTGGTTCGTTGGTTCGTTGGTTCGTTGTTTCGTTGTTTCGTTGTTACGTTGTTTCGTTGTTTCGTTGTTTCGTTGTTTCGTTGTTTCGTTGTTTCGTTGTTTCGTTGTTTCGTTGTTTCGTTGTTTCGTTGTTTCGTTGTTTCGTTGTTTCGTTGTTTCGTTGTTTCGTTGTTTCGTTGTTTCGTTGTTTCGTTGTTTCGTTGTTTCGTTGTTTCGTTGTTTCGTTGTTTCGTTGTTTCGTTGTTTCGTTGTTTCGTTGTTTCGTTGTTTCGTTGTTTCGTTGTTTCGTTGTTTCGTTGTTTCGTTGTTTCGTTGTTTCGTTGTTTCGTTGTTTCGTTGTTTCGTTGTTTCGTTGTTTCGTTTGTTCGTTGGTTCGTTGGTTCTTTTGTTCGTTTGTTCGTTGGTTCGTTGGTTCGTTGGTTCGTTGGTTCGTTGGTTCGTTGGTTCGTTGGTTCGTTGGTTCGTTGGTTCGTTGGATCGTTGGTTCGTTGGTTCGTTGGTTCGTTGGTTCGTTGTTTCGTTGTTTCGTTGTTTCGTTGTTTCGTTGTTTCGTTGTTTCGTTGTTTCGTTGTTTCGTTGTTTCGTTGTTTCGTTGTTTCGTTGTTTCGTTGTTTCGTTGTTTCGTTGTTTCGTTGTTTCGTTGTTTCGTTGTTTCGTTGTTTCGTTGTTTCGTTGTTTCGTTGTTTCGTTGTTTCGTTGTTTCGTTGTTTCGTTGTTTCGTTGTTTCGTTGTTTCGTTTGTTCGTTGGTTCGTTGGTTCGTTGGTTCTTTTGTTCGTTTGTTCGTTGGTTCGTTGGTTCGTTGGTTCGTTGGTTCGTTGGTTCGTTGTTTCGTTGTTTCGTTGTTTCGTTGTTTTGTTGTTTCGTTGTTTCTTTGGTTCGTTTGTTTCTTTGTCTGTTTCTTCGTTTGTTCGTTTGTTCGTTTGTTCGTTTGTTCGTTTGTTCGTTTGTTCGTTTGTTCTTTTGTTCGTTTCTTCGTTTCTTCGTTTGCTCGTTTGTTCGTTTGTTCGTTGGATCGTTTGTTCGTTTGTTCGTTTGTTCGTTTGTTCGTTTGTTCGTTTGTTCGTTGGTTCGTTGTTTCGTTGTTTCGTTGTTTCGTTGTTACGTTGTTTCGTTGTTTCGTTGTTTCGTTGTTTTGTTGTTTCGTTGTTTCGTTGTTTCGTTGTTTCGTTGTTTCGTTGTTTCGTTGTTTCGTTGTTTCGTTGTATCGTTGTTTCGTTGTTTCGTTGTTTCGTTGTTTCGTTGTTTCGTTGTTTCGTTGTTTCGTTGTTTCGTTGTTTCGTTGTTTCGTTGTTTCGTTGTTTCGTTGTTTCGTTGTTTCGTTGTTTCGTTGTTTCGTTGTTTCGTTGTTTCGTTGTTTCGTTGTTTCGTTGTTTCGTTGTTTCGTTGTTTCGTTGTTTCGTTGTTTCGTTGTTTTGTTGTTTCTTTGGTTCGTTTGTTTCTTTGTCTGCTTCTTCGTTTGTTCGTTTGTTCGTTTGTTCGTTTGTTCGTTTGTTCGTTTGTTCGTTTGTTCGTTTGTTCGTTTGTTCGTTTGTTCGTTTGTTCGTTTGTTCGTTTGTTCGTTTGTTCGTTTGTTCGTTTGTTCGTTTGATCGTTTGTTCGTTTGTTCGTTTGTTCGTTTGTTCGTTTGTTCGTTTGTTCGTTTGTTCGTTTGTTCGTTTGTTCGTTTGTTCGTTTGTTCTTTTGTTCGTTTCTTCGTTTCTTCTTTTGTTCGTTTCTTCGTTTCTTCGTTTGCTCGTTTGTTCGTTTGTTCGTTTGTTCGTTGGATCGTTTGTTCGTTTGTTCGTTTGTTCGTTTGTTCGTTTGTTCGTTTGTTCGTATGTTCGTTTGTTCGTTTGTTCGTTTGTTCATTTGTTCGTTTGTTCGTTTGTTCGTTTGTTCGTTTGTTCGTTTGTTCGTTTGTTCGTTTGTTCGTTTGTTCGTTTGTTCGTTTGTTCGTTTGTTCGTTTGTTCGTTTGTTCGTTTGTTCGTTTGTTCGTTTGTTCGTTTGTTCGTTTGTTCGTTTGTTCGTTTGTTCGTTTGTTCGTTTGTTCGTTTGTTCGTTTGTTCGTTTGTTCTTTTGTTCTTTTGTTCGTTTCTTCGTTTCTTCGTTTCTTCGTTTGCTCGTTTGCTCGTTTGTTCGTTTGTTCGTTTGTTCGTTGGATCGTTTGTTCGTTTGTTCGTTTGTTCTTTTGTTCGTTTCTTCGTTTCTTCGTTTGCTCGTTTGCTCGTTTGTTCGTTTGTTCGTTTGTTCGTTGGATCGTTTGTTCGTTTGTTCGTTTGTTCGTTTGTTCGTTTGTTCGTTTGTTCGTTTCTTCGTTTGCTCGTTTGCTCGTTTGTTCGTTTGTTCGTTTGTTCGTTGGATCGTTTGTTCGTTTGTTCGTTTGTTCGTTTGTTCGTTTGTTCGTTTGTTCGTTTGTTCGTTTGTTCGTTTGTTCGTTTGTTCGTTTGTTCGTTTGTTCGTTTGTTCGTTTGTTCGTTTGTTCGTTTGTTCGTTTGTTCGTTTGTTCGTTTGTTCGTTTGTTCGTTTGTTCGTTTGTTCGTTTGTTCGTTTGTTCGTTTGTTCGTTTGTTCGTTTGTTCGTTTGTTCGTTTGTTCGTTTGTTCGTTTGTTCGTTTGTTCGTTTGTTCGTTTGTTCGTTTGTTCGTTTGTTCTTTTGTTCGTTTCTTCGTTTCTTCGTTTGCTCGTTTGCTCGTTTGTTCGTTTGTTCGTTTGTTCGTTGGATCGTTTGTTCGTTTGTTCGTTTGTTCTTTTGTTCGTTTCTTCGTTTCTTCGTTTGCTCGTTTGCTCGTTTGTTCGTTTGTTCGTTTGTTCGTTGGATCGTTGGATCGTTTGTTCGTTTGTTCGTTTGTTCGTTTGTTCGTTTGTTCGTTTGTTCGTTTGTTCGTTTGTTCGTTTGTTCGTTTGTTCGTTTGTTCGTTTGTTCGTTGGTTCGTTGGTTCTTTTGTTCGTTTGTTCGTTGGTTCGTTGGTTCGTTGGTTCGTTGGTTCGTTGTTTCGTTGTTTCGTTGTTTCGTTGTTTCGTTGTTTCGTTGTTTCGTTGTTTCGTTGTTTCGTTGTTTCGTTGTTTCGTTGTTTCGTTGTTTCGTTGTTTCGTTGTTTCGTTTGTTCGTTGGTTCGTTGGTTCGTTGGTTCGTTGGTTCTTTTGTTCGTTGTTTCGTTGGTTCGTTGGTTCGTTGGTTCGTTGGTTCGTTGGTTCGTTGGTTCGTTGGTTCGTTGGTTCTTTTGTTCGTTTGTTCGTTGGTTCGTTGGTTCGTTGGTTCGTTGGTTCGTTGGTTCGTTGGTTCGTTGGTTCGTTGGTTCGTTGGTTCGTTGGTTCGTTGGTTCGTTGGTTCGTTGTTTCGTTGTTTCGTTGTTTCGTTGTTTCGTTGTTTCGTTGTTTCGTTGTTTCGTTGTTTCGTTGTTTCGTTGTTTCGTTGTTTCGTTGTTTCGTTGTTTCGTTGTTTCGTTGTTTCGTTGTTTCGTTGTTTCGTTGTTTCGTTGTTTCGTTTGTTCGTTGGTTCGTTGGTTCTTTTGTTCGTTTGTTCGTTGGTTCGTTGGTTCGTTGGTTCGTTGGTTCGTTGTTTCGTTGTTTCGTTGTTTCGTTGTTTTGTTGTTTCGTTGTTTCTTTGGTTCGTTTGTTTCTTTGTCTGTTTCTTCGTTTGTTCGTTTGTTCGTTTGTTCGTTTGTTCGTTTGTTCGTTTGTTCGTTTGTTCGTTTGTTCGTTTGTTCGTTGGGTCGTTGGTTCGTTGGTTCGTTTGGTTCGTTTGTTCGTTGGTTCGTTGGTTCGTTGGTTCGTTGGTTCGTTGGATCGTTGGTTCGTTGGTTCGTTGGTTCGTTGGTTCGTCGGTTCGTTGGTTCGTTGGTTCGTTGGTTCGTTTGTTCGTTTGTTCGTTTGTTCGTTTGTTCGTTTGTTCGTTGGGTCGTTGGTTCGTTGGATCGTTTGTTCGTTTGTTCGTTTGTTCGTTTGTTCGTTTGTTCGTTTGTTCGTTTGTTCGTTTGTTCGTTTGTTCGTTTGTTCGTTTGTTCGTTTGTTCGTTTGTTCGTTTGTTCGTTTGTTCGTTTGTTCGTTTGTTCGTTTGTTCGTTTGTTCGTTTGTTCGTTGTTCGTTTGTTCGTTGGTTCGTTGGTTCGTTGGTTCGTTGGTTCGTTGTTCTTTTGTTCGTTTGTTCGTTGGTTCGTTGGTTCGTTGGTTCGTTGGTTCGTTGGTTCGTTGGTTCGTTGGTTCGTTGGTTCGTTGGTTCGTTGGTTCGTTGGTTCGTTGGTTCGTTGGTTCGTTGGTTCGTTGGTTCGTTGGTTCGTTGGTTCGTTGGTTCGTTGGTTCGTTGGTTCGTTGGTTCGTTGGTTCGTTGGTTCGTTGGTTCGTTGGTTCGTTGGTTCGTTGGTTCGTTGGTTCGTTGGTTCGTTGTTTCGTTGTTTCGTTGTTTCGTTGTTACGTTGTTTCGTTGTTTCGTTGTTTCGTTGTTTCGTTGTTTCGTTGTTTCGTTGTTTCGTTGTTTCGTTGTTTCGTTGTTTCGTTGTTTCGTTGTTTCGTTGTTTCGTTGTTTCGTTGTTTCGTTGTTTCGTTGTTTCGTTGTTTCGTTGTTTCGTTGTTTCGTTGTTTCGTTGTTTCGTTGTTCGTTGTTTCGTTGTTTCGTTGTTTCGTTGTTTCGTTGTTTCGTTGTTTCGTTGTTTCGTTGTTTCGTTGTTTCGTTGTTTCGTTGTTTCGTTGTTTCGTTGTTTCGTTGTTTCGTTGTTTCGTTGTTTCGTTTGTTCGTTGGTTCGTTGGTTCTTTTGTTCGTTTGTTCGTTGGTTCGTTGGTTCGTTGGTTCGTTGGTTCGTTGGTTCGTTGGTTCGTTGGTTCGTTGGTTCGTTGGTTCGTTGGTTCGTTGGTTCGTTGGTTCGTTGGTTCGTTGGATCGTTGGTTCGTTGGTTCGTTGGTTCGTTGTTTCGTTGTTTCGTTGTTTCGTTGTTTCGTTGTTTCGTTGTTTCGTTGTTTCGTTGTTTCGTTGTTTCGTTGTTTCGTTGTTTCGTTGTTTCGTTGTTTCGTTGTTTCGTTGTTTCGTTGTTTCG
>NW_027487002.1:0-18426 GCF_050908995.1 Andrena cerasifolii | reverse complement strand
TTCGTTTGTTCGTTTGTTCGTTTGCTTCTTGGTTCGTTCGTTCGTTCGTTCGTTCGCTCGTTCTACTCGTTTCGCTCGTTCTACTCGTTTCGCTCGTTCTACTCGTTTCGCTCGTTCTACTCGTTTCGCTCGTTCTACTCGTTTCGCTCGTTCTACTCGTTTCGCTCGTTCTACTCGTTTCGCTCGTTCTACTCGTTTCGCTCGTTCTACTCGTTTCGCTCGTTCTACTCGTTTCGCTCGTTCTACTCGTTTCGCTCGTTCTACTCGTTTCGCTCGTTCTACTCGTTTCGCTCGTTCTACTCGTTTCGCTCGTTCTACTCGTTTCGCTCGTTCTACTCGTTTCGCTCGTTCTACTCGTTTCGCTCGTTCTACTCGTTTCGCTCGTTCTACTCGTTTCGCTCGTTCTACTCGTTTCGCTCGTTCTACTCGTTTCGCTCGTTCTACTCGTTTCGCTCGTTCTACTCGTTTCGCTCGTTCTACTCGTTTCGCTCGTTCTACTCGTTTCGCTCGTTCTACTCGTTTCGCTCGTTCTACTCGTTTCGCTCGTTCTACTCGTTTCGCTCGTTCTACTCGTTTCGCTCGTTCTACTCGTTTCGCTCGTTCTACTCGTTTCGCTCGTTCTACTCGTTTCGCTCGTTCTACTCGTTTCCCTCTTGACTCGTTTCACTCGTTTTACTCGTTTCACTCGTTTTACTCGTTTCACTCGTTTTACTAGTTTTACTAGTTTTACTCGTTTTACGTTACTCGTTTTACTCGTTTTACTCGTTTTACTCGTTTTACTAGTTTTACTCGTTTTACTCGTTTTACTAGTTTTACTCGTTTTACTCGTTTGTTCGTTTGTTCGTTTGTTCGTTTGTTCGTTTGTTCGTTTGTTCGTTTGCTTCTTGGTTCGTTCGTTCGTTCGTTCGTTCGCTCGTTCTACTCGTTTCGCTCGTTCTACTCGTTTCGCTCGTTCTACTCGTTTCGCTCGTTCTACTCGTTTCGCTCGTTCTACTCGTTTCGCTCGTTCTACTCGTTTCGCTCGTTCTACTCGTTTCGCTCGTTCTACTCGTTTCGCTCGTTCTACTCGTTTCGCTCGTTCTACTCGTTTCGCTCGTTCTACTCGTTTCGCTCGTTCTACTCGTTTCGCCCGTTCTACTCGTTTCGCCCGTTCTACTCGTTTCGCCCGTTCTACTCGTTTCGCCCGTTCTACTCGTTTCGCCCGTTCTACTCGTTTCGCCCGTTCTACTCGTTTCGCCCGTTCTACTCGTTTCGCCCGTTCTACTCGTTTCGCCCGTTCTACTCGTTTCGCCCGTTCTACTCGTTTCGCCCGTTCTACTCGTTTCGCCCGTTCTACTCGTTTCGCCCGTTCTACTCGTTTCGCCCGTTCTACTCGTTTCGCCCGTTCTACTCGTTTCGCCCGTTCTACTCGTTTCGCCCGTTCTACTCGTTTCGCTCGTTCTACTCGTTTCGCTCGTTCTACTCGTTTCGCTCGTTCTACTCGTTTCGCTCGTTCTACTCGTTTCGCTCGTTCTACTCGTTTCGCTCGTTCTACTCGTTTCGCTCGTTCTACTCGTTTCGCTCGTTCTACTCGTTTCGCTCGTTCTACTCGTTTCGCTCGTTCTACTCGTTTCGCTCGTTCTACTCGTTTCGCTCGTTCTACTCGTTTCGCTCGTTCTACTCGTTTCGCTCGTTCTACTCGTTTCGCTCGTTCTACTCGTTTCGCTCGTTCTACTCGTTTCGCTCGTTCTACTCGTTTCGCTCGTTCTACTCGTTTCGCTCGTTCTACTCGTTTCGCTCGTTCTACTCGTTTCGCTCGTTCTACTCGTTTCGCTCGTTCTACTCGTTTCGCTCGTTCTACTCGTTTCGCTCGTTCTACTCGTTTCGCTCGTTCTACTCGTTTCGCTCGTTCTACTCGTTTCGCTCGTTCTACTCGTTTCGCTCGTTCTACTCGTTTCGCTCGTTCTACTCGTTTCGCTCGTTCTACTCGTTTCGCTCGTTCTACTCGTTTCGCTCGTTCTACTCGTTTCGCTCGTTCTACTCGTTTCGCTCGTTCTACTCGTTTTTTACTCGTTTTACTCGTTTTACTCGTTTTACTCGTTTTACTCGTTTGCTCGTTTGCTCGTTCTACTCGTTTCGCTCGTTCTACTCGTTTCGCTCGTTCTACTCGTTTCGCTCGTTCTACTCGTTTCGCTCGTTCTACTCGTTTCGCTCGTTCTACTCGTTTCGCTCGTTCTACTCGTTTCGCTCGTTCTACTCGTTTCGCTCGTTCTACTCGTTTCGCTCGTTCTACTCGTTTCGCTCGTTCTACTCGTTTCGCTCGTTCTACTCGTTTCGCTCGTTCTACTCGTTTCGCTCGTTCTACTCGTTTCGCTCGTTCTACTCGTTTCGCTCGTTCTACTCGTTTCGCTCGTTCTACTCGTTTCGCTCGTTCTACTCGTTTCGCTCGTTCTACTCGTTTCGCTCGTTCTACTCGTTCTACTCGTTTCGCTCGTTCTACTCGTTCTACTCGTTTCGCTCGTTCTACTCGTTTCGCTCGTTCTACTCGTTTCGCTCGTTCTACTCGTTTCGCTCGTTCTACTCGTTTCGCTCGTTCTACTCGTTTCGCTCGTTCTACTCGTTTCGCTCGTTCTACTCGTTTCGCTCGTTCTACTCGTTTCGCTCGTTCTACTCGTTTCGCTCGTTCTACTCGTTTCGCTCGTTCTACTCGTTTCGCTCGTTCTACTCGTTTCGCTCGTTCTACTCGTTTCGCTCGTTCTACTCGTTTCGCTCGTTCTACTCGTTTCGCTCGTTCTACTCGTTTCGCTCGTTTTACTCGTTTTACTAGTTTTACTCGTTTCCCTCGTTTGACTCGTTTCACTCGTTTTACTAGTTTTACTAGTTTTACTCGTTTTACTAGTTTTACTCGTTTTACTAGTTTTACTCGTTTTACTCGTATTACTAGTTTTACTCGTTTTACTCGTTTGTTCGTTTGTTCGTTTGTTCGTTTGTTCGTTTGTTCGTTTGTTCGTTTGTTCGTTTGTTCGTTTGCTTCTTGGTTCGTTCGTTCGTTCGTTCGTTCGCTCGTTCTACTCGTTTCGCTCGTTCTACTCGTTTCGCTCGTTCTACTCGTTTCGCTCGTTCTACTCGTTTCGCTCGTTCTACTCGTTTCGCTCGTTCTACTCGTTTCGCTCGTTCTACTCGTTTCGCTCGTTCTACTCGTTTCGCTCGTTCTACTCGTTTCGCTCGTTCTACTCGTTTCGCTCGTTCTACTCGTTTCGCTCGTTCTACTCGTTTCGCTCGTTCTACTCGTTTCGCTCGTTCTACTCGTTTCGCTCGTTCTACTCGTTTCGCTCGTTCTACTCGTTTCGCTCGTTCTACTCGTTTCGCTCGTTCTACTCGTTTCGCTCGTTCTACTCGTTTCGCTCGTTCTACTCGTTTCGCTCGTTCTACTCGTTTCGCTCGTTCTACTCGTTTCGCTCGTTCTACTCGTTTCGCTCGTTCTACTCGTTTCGCTCGTTCTACTCGTTTCGCTCGTTCTACTCGTTTCGCTCGTTCTACTCGTTTCGCTCGTTCTACTCGTTTCGCTCGTTCTACTCGTTTCGCTCGTTCTACTCGTTTCGCTCGTTCTACTCGTTTCGCTCGTTCTACTCGTTTCGCTCGTTCTACTCGTTTCGCTCGTTCTACTCGTTTCGCTCGTTCTACTCGTTTCGCTCGTTCTACTCGTTTCGCTCGTTCTACTCGTTTCGCTCGTTCTACTCGTTTCGCTCGTTCTACTCGTTTCGCTCGTTCTACTCGTTTCGCTCGTTCTACTCGTTTCGCTCGTTCTACTCGTTTCGCTCGTTCTACTCGTTTCGCTCGTTCTACTCGTTTCGCTCGTTCTACTCGTTTCGCTCGTTCTACTCGTTTCGCTCGTTCTACTCGTTTCGCTCGTTCTACTCGTTTCGCTCGTTCTACTCGTTTCGCTCGTTCTACTCGTTTCGCTCGTTCTACTCGTTTCGCTCGTTCTACTCGTTTCGCTCGTTCTACTCGTTTCGCTCGTTCTACTCGTTTCGCTCGTTCTACTCGTTTCGCTCGTTCTACTCGTTTCGCTCGTTCTACTCGTTTCGCTCGTTCTACTCGTTTCGCTCGTTCTACTCGTTTCGCTCGTTCTACTCGTTTCGCTCGTTCTACTCGTTTCGCTCGTTCTACTCGTTTCGCTCGTTCTACTCGTTTCGCTCGTTCTACTCGTTTCGCTCGTTCTACTCGTTCTACTCGTTTCGCTCGTTCTACTCGTTCTACTCGTTTCGCTCGTTCTACTCGTTTCGCTCGTTCTACTCGTTTCGCTCGTTCTACTCGTTTCGCTCGTTCTACTCGTTTCGCTCGTTCTACTCGTTTCGCTCGTTCTACTCGTTTCGCTCGTTCTACTCGTTTCGCTCGTTCTACTCGTTTCGCTCGTTCTACTCGTTTCGCTCGTTTTACTCGTTTCGCTCGTTTTACTCGTTTTACTAGTTTTACTCGTTTTACTCGTTTGTTCGTTTGTTCGTTTCGCTCGTTCTACTCGTTTCGCTCGTTCTACTCGTTTCGCTCGTTCTACTCGTTTCGCTCGTTCTACTCGTTTCGCTCGTTCTACTCGTTTCGCTCGTTCTACTCGTTTCGCTCGTTCTACTCGTTTCGCTCGTTCTACTCGTTTCGCTCGTTCTACTCGTTTCGCTCGTTCTACTCGTTTCGCTCGTTCTACTCGTTTCGCTCGTTCTACTCGTTTCGCTCGTTCTACTCGTTTCGCTCGTTCTACTCGTTTCGCTCGTTCTACTCGTTTCGCTCGTTCTACTCGTTTCGCTCGTTCTACTCGTTTCGCTCGTTCTACTCGTTTCGCTCGTTCTACTCGTTTCGCTCGTTCTACTCGTTTCGCTCGTTCTACTCGTTTCGCTCGTTCTACTCGTTTCGCTCGTTCTACTCGTTTCGCTCGTTCTACTCGTTTCGCTCGTTCTACTCGTTTCGCTCGTTCTACTCGTTTCGCTCGTTCTACTCGTTTCGCTCGTTCTACTCGTTTCGCTCGTTCTACTCGTTTCGCTCGTTCTACTCGTTTCGCTCGTTCTACTCGTTTCGCTCGTTCTACTCGTTTCGCTCGTTCTACTCGTTTCGCTCGTTCTACTCGTTTCGCTCGTTCTACTCGTTTCGCTCGTTTTACTCGTTTTACTAGTTTTACTCGTTTCCCTCGTTTGACTCGTTTCACTCGTTTTACTAGTTTTACTAGTTTTACTCGTTTTACTAGTTTTACTCGTTTTACTAGTTTTACTCGTTTTACTCGTATTACTAGTTTTACTCGTTTTACTCGTTTGTTCGTTTGTTCGTTTGTTCGTTTGTTCGTTTGTTCGTTTGTTCGTTTGTTCGTTTGTTCGTTTGCTTCTTGGTTCGTTCGTTCGTTCGTTCGTTCGCTCGTTCTACTCGTTTCGCTCGTTCTACTCGTTTCGCTCGTTCTACTCGTTTCGCTCGTTCTACTCGTTTCGCTCGTTCTACTCGTTTCGCTCGTTCTACTCGTTTCGCTCGTTCTACTCGTTTCGCTCGTTCTACTCGTTTCGCTCGTTCTACTCGTTTCGCTCGTTCTACTCGTTTCGCTCGTTCTACTCGTTTCGCTCGTTCTACTCGTTTCGCTCGTTCTACTCGTTTCGCTCGTTCTACTCGTTTCGCTCGTTCTACTCGTTTCGCTCGTTCTACTCGTTTCGCTCGTTCTACTCGTTTCGCTCGTTCTACTCGTTTCGCTCGTTCTACTCGTTTCGCTCGTTCTACTCGTTTCGCTCGTTCTACTCGTTTCGCTCGTTCTACTCGTTTCGCTCGTTTTACTCGTTTTACTAGTTTTACTCGTTTCCCTCGTTTGACTCGTTTCACTCGTTTTACTAGTTTTACTAGTTTTACTCGTTTTACTAGTTTTACTCGTTTTACTAGTTTTACTCGTTTTACTCGTATTACTAGTTTTACTCGTTTTACTCGTTTGTTCGTTTGTTCGTTTGTTCGTTTGTTCGTTTGTTCGTTTGTTCGTTTGTTCGTTTGTTCGTTTGCTTCTTGGTTCGTTCGTTCGTTCGTTCGTTCGCTCGTTCTACTCGTTTCGCTCGTTCTACTCGTTTCGCTCGTTCTACTCGTTTCGCTCGTTCTACTCGTTTCGCTCGTTCTACTCGTTTCGCTCGTTCTACTCGTTTCGCTCGTTCTACTCGTTTCGCTCGTTCTACTCGTTTCGCTCGTTCTACTCGTTTCGCTCGTTCTACTCGTTTCGCTCGTTCTACTCGTTTCGCTCGTTCTACTCGTTTCGCTCGTTCTACTCGTTTCGCTCGTTCTACTCGTTTCGCTCGTTCTACTCGTTTCGCTCGTTCTACTCGTTTCGCTCGTTCTACTCGTTTCGCTCGTTCTACTCGTTTCGCTCGTTCTACTCGTTTCGCTCGTTCTACTCGTTTCGCTCGTTCTACTCGTTTCGCTCGTTCTACTCGTTTCGCTCGTTCTACTCGTTTCGCTCGTTCTACTCGTTTCGCTCGTTCTACTCGTTTCGCTCGTTTTACTCGTTTTACTAGTTTTACTCGTTTCCCTCGTTTGACTCGTTTCACTCGTTTTACTAGTTTTACTAGTTTTACTCGTTTTACTAGTTTTACTCGTTTTACTAGTTTTACTCGTTTTACTCGTATTACTAGTTTTACTCGTTTTACTCGTTTGTTCGTTTGTTCGTTTGTTCGTTTGTTCGTTTGTTCGTTTGTTCGTTTGTTCGTTTGTTCGTTTGTTCGTTTGTTCGTTTGCTTCTTGGTTCGTTCGTTCGTTCGTTCGTTCGCTCGTTCTACTCGTTTCGCTCGTTCTACTCGTTTCGCTCGTTCTACTCGTTTCGCTCGTTCTACTCGTTTCGCTCGTTCTACTCGTTTCGCTCGTTCTACTCGTTTCGCTCGTTCTACTCGTTTCGCTCGTTCTACTCGTTTCGCTCGTTCTACTCGTTTCGCTCGTTCTACTCGTTTCGCTCGTTCTACTCGTTTCGCTCGTTCTACTCGTTTCGCTCGTTCTACTCGTTTCGCTCGTTCTACTCGTTTCGCTCGTTCTACTCGTTTCGCTCGTTCTACTCGTTTCGCTCGTTCTACTCGTTTCGCTCGTTCTACTCGTTTCGCTCGTTCTACTCGTTTCGCTCGTTCTACTCGTTTCGCTCGTTCTACTCGTTTCGCTCGTTCTACTCGTTTCGCTCGTTCTACTCGTTTCGCTCGTTCTACTCGTTTCGCTCGTTCTACTCGTTTCGCTCGTTCTACTCGTTTCGCTCGTTCTACTCGTTTCGCACGTTCTACTCGTTTCGCTCGTTCTACTCGTTTCGCTCGTTCTACTCGTTTCGCTCGTTTTACTCGTTTCACTCGTTTTACTAGTTTTACTAGTTTTACTCGTTTTACTAGTTTTACTCGTTTTACTAGTTTTACTCGTTTTACTCGTTTGTTCGTTTGTTCGTTTCGCTCGTTCTACTCGTTTCGCTCGTTCTACTCGTTTCGCTCGTTCTACTCGTTTCGCTCGTTCTACTCGTTTCGCTCGTTCTACTCGTTTCGCTCGTTCTACTCGTTTCGCTCGTTCTACTCGTTTCGCTCGTTCTACTCGTTTCGCTCGTTCTACTCGTTTCGCTCGTTCTACTCGTTTCGCTCGTTCTACTCGTTTCGCTCGTTCTACTCGTTTCGCCCGTTCTACTCGTTTCGCCCGTTCTACTCGTTTCGCCCGTTCTACTCGTTTCGCTCGTTCTACTCGTTTCGCTCGTTCTACTCGTTTCGCTCGTTCTACTCGTTTCGCTCGTTCTACTCGTTTCGCTCGTTCTACTCGTTTCGCTCGTTGTTCTACTCGTTTCGCTCGTTCTACTCGTTTCGCTCGTTCTACTCGTTTCGCTCGTTCTACTCGTTTCGCTCGTTCTACTCGTTTCGCTCGTTCTACTCGTTTCGCTCGTTCTACTCGTTTCGCTCGTTCTACTCGTTTCGCTCGTTTTACTCGTTTCGCTCGTTTTACTCGTTTCGCTCGTTTTACTCCTTTCGCTCGTTTTACTCGTTTTACTAGTTTTACTCGTTTCCCTCGTTTTACTCGTTTCCCTCGTTTTACTCGTTTCACTCGTTTTACTAGTTTTACTAGTTTTACTCGTTTTACTAGTTTTACTCGTTTTACTCGTTTTACTCGTTTTACTAGTTTTACTCGTTTTACTCGTTTGTTCGTTTGTTCGTTCTACTCGTTTCGCTCGTTCTACTCGTTTCGCTCGTTCTACTCGTTTCGCTCGTTCTACTCGTTTCGCTCGTTCTACTCGTTTCGCTCGTTCTACTCGTTTCGCTCGTTCTACTCGTTTCGCTCGTTCTACTCGTTTCGCTCGTTCTACTCGTTTCGCTCGTTCTACTCGTTTCGCTCGTTCTACTCGTTTCGCTCGTTCTACTCGTTTCGCTCGTTCTACTCGTTTCGCTCGTTCTACTCGTTTCGCTCGTTCTACTCGTTTCGCTCGTTCTACTCGTTTCGCTCGTTCTACTCGTTTCGCTCGTTCTACTCGTTTCGCTCGTTCTACTCGTTTCGCTCGTTCTACTCGTTTCGCTCGTTCTACTCGTTTCGCTCGTTCTACTCGTTTCGCTCGTTCTACTCGTTCTACTCGTTTCGCTCGTTCTACTCGTTCTACTCGTTTCGCTCGTTCTACTCGTTTCGCTCGTTCTACTCGTTTCGCTCGTTCTACTCGTTTCGCTCGTTCTACTCGTTTCGCTCGTTCTACTCGTTTCGCTCGTTCTACTCGTTTCGCTCGTTCTACTCGTTTCGCTCGTTCTACTCGTTTCGCTCGTTCTACTCGTTTCGCTCGTTCTACTCGTTTCGCTCGTTCTACTCGTTTCGCTCGTTCTACTCGTTTCGCTCGTTCTACTCGTTTCGCTCGTTCTACTCGTTTCGCTCGTTCTACTCGTTTCGCTCGTTTTACTCGTTTCGCTCGTTTTACTCGTTTCGCTCGTTTTACTCCTTTCGCTCGTTTTACTCGTTTTACTAGTTTTACTCGTTTCCCTCGTTTTACTCGTTTCCCTCGTTTTACTCGTTTCACTCGTTTTACTAGTTTTACTAGTTTTACTCGTTTTACTAGTTTTACTCGTTTTACTCGTTTTACTCGTTTTACTAGTTTTACTCGTTTTACTCGTTTGTTCGTTTGTTCGTTCTACTCGTTTCGCTCGTTCTACTCGTTTCGCTCGTTCTACTCGTTTCGCTCGTTCTACTCGTTTCGCTCGTTCTACTCGTTTCGCTCGTTCTACTCGTTTCGCTCGTTCTACTCGTTTCGCTCGTTCTACTCGTTTCGCTCGTTCTACTCGTTTCGCTCGTTCTACTCGTTTCGCTCGTTCTACTCGTTTCGCTCGTTCTACTCGTTTCGCTCGTTCTACTCGTTTCGCTCGTTCTACTCGTTTCGCTCGTTCTACTCGTTTCGCTCGTTCTACTCGTTTCGCTCGTTCTACTCGTTTCGCTCGTTCTACTCGTTTCGCTCGTTCTACTCGTTTCGCTCGTTCTACTCGTTTCGCTCGTTCTACTCGTTTCGCTCGTTCTACTCGTTTCGCTCGTTCTACTCGTTCTACTCGTTTCGCTCGTTCTACTCGTTCTACTCGTTTCGCTCGTTCTACTCGTTTCGCTCGTTCTACTCGTTTCGCTCGTTCTACTCGTTTCGCTCGTTCTACTCGTTTCGCTCGTTCTACTCGTTTCGCTCGTTCTACTCGTTTCGCTCGTTCTACTCGTTTCGCTCGTTCTACTCGTTTCGCTCGTTCTACTCGTTTCGCTCGTTCTACTCGTTTCGCTCGTTCTACTCGTTTCGCTCGTTCTACTCGTTTCGCTCGTTCTACTCGTTTCGCTCGTTCTACTCGTTTCGCTCGTTCTACTCGTTTCGCTCGTTCTACTCGTTTCGCTCGTTCTACTCGTTTCGCTCGTTTTACTCGTTTTACTAGTTTTACTCGTTTCCCTCGTTTGACTCGTTTCACTCGTTTTACTAGTTTTACTAGTTTTACTCGTTTTACTAGTTTTACTCGTTTTACTAGTTTTACTCGTTTTACTCGTATTACTAGTTTTACTCGTTTTACTCGTTTGTTCGTTTGTTCGTTTGTTCGTTTGTTCGTTTGTTCGTTTGTTCGTTTGTTCGTTTGTTCGTTTGCTTCTTGGTTCGTTCGTTCGTTCGTTCGTTCGCTCGTTCTACTCGTTTCGCTCGTTCTACTCGTTTCGCTCGTTCTACTCGTTTCGCTCGTTCTACTCGTTTCGCTCGTTCTACTCGTTTCGCTCGTTCTACTCGTTTCGCTCGTTCTACTCGTTTCGCTCGTTCTACTCGTTTCGCTCGTTCTACTCGTTTCGCTCGTTCTACTCGTTTCGCTCGTTCTACTCGTTTCGCTCGTTCTACTCGTTTCGCTCGTTCTACTCGTTTCGCTCGTTCTACTCGTTTCGCTCGTTCTACTCGTTTCGCTCGTTCTACTCGTTTCGCTCGTTCTACTCGTTTCGCTCGTTCTACTCGTTTCGCTCGTTCTACTCGTTTCGCTCGTTCTACTCGTTTCGCTCGTTCTACTCGTTTCGCTCGTTCTACTCGTTTCGCTCGTTCTACTCGTTTCGCTCGTTCTACTCGTTTCGCTCGTTCTACTCGTTTCGCTCGTTCTACTCGTTTCGCTCGTTCTACTCGTTTCGCTCGTTCTACTCGTTTCGCTCGTTCTACTCGTTTCGCTCGTTCTACTCGTTTCGCTCGTTCTACTCGTTTCGCTCGTTCTACTCGTTTCGCTCGTTCTACTCGTTTCGCTCGTTCTACTCGTTTCGCTCGTTCTACTCGTTTCGCTCGTTCTACTCGTTTCGCTCGTTCTACTCGTTTCGCTCGTTCTACTCGTTTCGCTCGTTCTACTCGTTTCGCTCGTTCTACTCGTTTCGCTCGTTCTACTCGTTTCGCTCGTTCTACTCGTTTCGCTCGTTCTACTCGTTTCGCTCGTTCTACTCGTTTCGCTCGTTCTACTCGTTTCGCTCGTTCTACTCGTTTCGCTCGTTCTACTCGTTTCGCTCGTTCTACTCGTTTCGCTCGTTCTACTCGTTTCGCTCGTTCTACTCGTTTCGCTCGTTCTACTCGTTTCGCTCGTTCTACTCGTTTCGCTCGTTCTACTCGTTTCGCTCGTTCTACTCGTTTCGCTCGTTCTACTCGTTTCGCTCGTTCTACTCGTTTCGCTCGTTCTACTCGTTTCGCTCGTTCTACTCGTTTCGCTCGTTCTACTCGTTTCGCTCGTTCTACTCGTTCTACTCGTTTCGCTCGTTCTACTCGTTCTACTCGTTTCGCTCGTTCTACTCGTTTCGCTCGTTCTACTCGTTTCGCTCGTTCTACTCGTTTCGCTCGTTCTACTCGTTTCGCTCGTTCTACTCGTTTCGCTCGTTCTACTCGTTTCGCTCGTTCTACTCGTTTCGCTCGTTCTACTCGTTTCGCTCGTTCTACTCGTTTCGCTCGTTTTACTCGTTTCGCTCGTTTTACTCGTTTTACTAGTTTTACTCGTTTTACTCGTTTGTTCGTTTGTTCGTTTCGCTCGTTCTACTCGTTTCGCTCGTTCTACTCGTTTCGCTCGTTCTACTCGTTTCGCTCGTTCTACTCGTTTCGCTCGTTCTACTCGTTTCGCTCGTTCTACTCGTTTCGCTCGTTCTACTCGTTTCGCTCGTTCTACTCGTTTCGCTCGTTCTACTCGTTTCGCTCGTTCTACTCGTTTCGCTCGTTCTACTCGTTTCGCTCGTTCTACTCGTTTCGCTCGTTCTACTCGTTTCGCTCGTTCTACTCGTTTCGCTCGTTCTACTCGTTTCGCTCGTTCTACTCGTTTCGCTCGTTCTACTCGTTTCGCTCGTTCTACTCGTTTCGCTCGTTCTACTCGTTTCGCTCGTTCTACTCGTTTCGCTCGTTCTACTCGTTTCGCTCGTTCTACTCGTTTCGCTCGTTCTACTCGTTTCGCTCGTTCTACTCGTTTCGCTCGTTCTACTCGTTTCGCTCGTTCTACTCGTTTCGCTCGTTCTACTCGTTTCGCTCGTTCTACTCGTTTCGCTCGTTCTACTCGTTTCGCTCGTTCTACTCGTTTCGCTCGTTCTACTCGTTTCGCTCGTTCTACTCGTTTCGCTCGTTCTACTCGTTTCGCTCGTTCTACTCGTTTCGCTCGTTCTACTCGTTTCGCTCGTTCTACTCGTTTCGCTCGTTTTACTCGTTTTACTAGTTTTACTCGTTTCCCTCGTTTGACTCGTTTCACTCGTTTTACTAGTTTTACTAGTTTTACTCGTTTTACTAGTTTTACTCGTTTTACTAGTTTTACTCGTTTTACTCGTATTACTAGTTTTACTCGTTTTACTCGTTTGTTCGTTTGTTCGTTTGTTCGTTTGTTCGTTTGTTCGTTTGTTCGTTTGTTCGTTTGTTCGTTTGCTTCTTGGTTCGTTCGTTCGTTCGTTCGTTCGCTCGTTCTACTCGTTTCGCTCGTTCTACTCGTTTCGCTCGTTCTACTCGTTTCGCTCGTTCTACTCGTTTCGCTCGTTCTACTCGTTTCGCTCGTTCTACTCGTTTCGCTCGTTCTACTCGTTTCGCTCGTTCTACTCGTTTCGCTCGTTCTACTCGTTTCGCTCGTTCTACTCGTTTCGCTCGTTCTACTCGTTTCGCTCGTTCTACTCGTTTCGCTCGTTCTACTCGTTTCGCTCGTTCTACTCGTTTCGCTCGTTCTACTCGTTTCGCTCGTTCTACTCGTTTCGCTCGTTCTACTCGTTTCGCTCGTTCTACTCGTTTCGCTCGTTCTACTCGTTTCGCTCGTTCTACTCGTTTCGCTCGTTCTACTCGTTTCGCTCGTTCTACTCGTTTCGCTCGTTCTACTCGTTTCGCTCGTTCTACTCGTTTCGCTCGTTCTACTCGTTTCGCTCGTTCTACTCGTTTCGCTCGTTCTACTCGTTTCGCTCGTTCTACTCGTTTCGCTCGTTCTACTCGTTTCGCTCGTTCTACTCGTTTCGCTCGTTCTACTCGTTTCGCTCGTTCTACTCGTTTCGCTCGTTCTACTCGTTTCGCTCGTTCTACTCGTTTCGCTCGTTCTACTCGTTTCGCTCGTTCTACTCGTTTCGCTCGTTCTACTCGTTTCGCTCGTTCTACTCGTTTCGCTCGTTCTACTCGTTTCGCTCGTTCTACTCGTTTCGCTCGTTCTACTCGTTTCGCTCGTTCTACTCGTTTCGCTCGTTCTACTCGTTTCGCTCGTTCTACTCGTTTCGCTCGTTCTACTCGTTTCGCTCGTTCTACTCGTTTCGCTCGTTCTACTCGTTTCGCTCGTTCTACTCGTTTCGCTCGTTCTACTCGTTTCGCTCGTTCTACTCGTTTCGCTCGTTCTACTCGTTTCGCTCGTTCTACTCGTTTCGCTCGTTCTACTCGTTTCGCTCGTTCTACTCGTTTCGCTCGTTCTACTCGTTTCGCTCGTTCTACTCGTTTCGCTCGTTCTACTCGTTTCGCTCGTTCTACTCGTTTCGCTCGTTCTACTCGTTTCGCTCGTTCTACTCGTTTCGCTCGTTCTACTCGTTTCGCTCGTTCTACTCGTTTCGCTCGTTCTACTCGTTTCGCTCGTTCTACTCGTTTCGCTCGTTCTACTCGTTTCGCTCGTTCTACTCGTTTCGCTCGTTCTACTCGTTTCGCTCGTTCTACTCGTTTCGCTCGTTCTACTCGTTTCGCTCGTTCTACTCGTTTCGCTCGTTCTACTCGTTCTACTCGTTTCGCTCGTTCTACTCGTTCTACTCGTTTCGCTCGTTCTACTCGTTTCGCTCGTTCTACTCGTTTCGCTCGTTCTACTCGTTTCGCTCGTTCTACTCGTTTCGCTCGTTCTACTCGTTTCGCTCGTTCTACTCGTTTCGCTCGTTCTACTCGTTTCGCTCGTTCTACTCGTTTCGCTCGTTCTACTCGTTTCGCTCGTTCTACTCGTTTCGCTCGTTTTACTCGTTTCGCTCGTTTTACTCGTTTTACTAGTTTTACTCGTTTTACTCGTTTGTTCGTTTGTTCGTTTCGCTCGTTCTACTCGTTTCGCTCGTTCTACTCGTTTCGCTCGTTCTACTCGTTTCGCTCGTTCTACTCGTTTCGCTCGTTCTACTCGTTTCGCTCGTTCTACTCGTTTCGCTCGTTCTACTCGTTTCGCTCGTTCTACTCGTTTCGCTCGTTCTACTCGTTTCGCTCGTTCTACTCGTTTCGCTCGTTCTACTCGTTTCGCTCGTTCTACTCGTTTCGCTCGTTCTACTCGTTTCGCTCGTTCTACTCGTTTCGCTCGTTCTACTCGTTTCGCTCGTTCTACTCGTTTCGCTCGTTCTACTCGTTTCGCTCGTTCTACTCGTTTCGCTCGTTCTACTCGTTTCGCTCGTTCTACTCGTTTCGCTCGTTCTACTCGTTTCGCTCGTTCTACTCGTTTCGCTCGTTCTACTCGTTTCGCTCGTTCTACTCGTTTCGCTCGTTCTACTCGTTTCGCTCGTTCTACTCGTTTCGCTCGTTCTACTCGTTTCGCTCGTTCTACTCGTTTCGCTCGTTCTACTCGTTTCGCTCGTTCTACTCGTTTCGCTCGTTCTACTCGTTTCGCTCGTTCTACTCGTTTCGCTCGTTCTACTCGTTTCGCTCGTTCTACTCGTTTCGCTCGTTTACTCGTTTCGCTCGTTTTACTCGTTTCGCTCGTTTTACTCGTTTTACTAGTTTTACTCGTTTCCCTCGTTTTACTCGTTTCCCTCGTTTTACTCGTTTCACTCGTTTTACTAGTTTTACTAGTTTTACTCGTTTTACTAGTTTTACTCGTTTTACTCGTTTTACTAGTTTTACTCGTTTTACTCGTTTGTTCGTTTGTTCGTTCTACTCGTTTCGCTCGTTCTACTCGTTTCGCTCGTTCTACTCGTTTCGCTCGTTCTACTCGTTTCGCTCGTTCTACTCGTTTCGCTCGTTCTACTCGTTTCGCTCGTTCTACTCGTTTCGCTCGTTCTACTCGTTTCGCTCGTTCTACTCGTTTCGCTCGTTCTACTCGTTTCGCTCGTTCTACTCGTTTCGCTCGTTCTACTCGTTTCGCTCGTTCTACTCGTTTCGCTCGTTCTACTCGTTTCGCTCGTTCTACTCGTTTCGCTCGTTCTACTCGTTTCGCTCGTTCTACTCGTTTCGCTCGTTCTACTCGTTTCGCTCGTTCTACTCGTTTCGCTCGTTCTACTCGTTTCGCTCGTTCTACTCGTTTCGCTCGTTCTACTCGTTTCGCTCGTTCTACTCGTTTCGCTCGTTCTACTCGTTTCGCTCGATCTACTCGTTTCGCTCGTTCTACTCGTTTCGCTCGTTCTACTCGTTTCGCTCCTTCTACTCGTTTCGCTCGTTCTACTCGTTTCGCTCGTTCTACTCGTTCTACTCGTTCTTACTCGTTTCGCTCGTTCTACTCGTTCTACTCGTTTCGCTCGTTCTACTCGTTTCGCTCGTTCTACTCGTTTCGCTCGTTCTACTCGTTTCGCTCGTTCTACTCGTTTCGCTCGTTCTACTCGTTTCGCTCGTTCTACTCGTTTCGCTCGTTCTACTCGTTTCGCTCGTTCTACTCGTTTCGCTCGTTCTACTCGTTTCGCTCGTTCTACTCGTTTCGCTCGTTCTACTCGTTTCGCTCGTTCTACTCGTTTCGCTCGTTCTACTCGTTTCGCTCGTTCTACTCGTTTCGCTCGTTCTACTCGTTTCGCTCGTTCTACTCGTTTCGCTCGTTCTACTCGTTTCGCTCGTTTTACTAGTTTTACTAGTTTTACTCGTTTTACTAGTTTTACTCGTTTTACTAGTTTTACTCGTTTTACTCGTTTGTTCGTTTGTTCGTTTCGCTCGTTCTACTCGTTTCGCTCGTTCTACTCGTTTCGCTCGTTCTACTCGTTTCGCTCGTTCTACTCGTTTCGCTCGTTCTACTCGTTTCGCTCGTTCTACTCGTTTCGCTCGTTCTACTCGTTTCGCTCGTTCTACTCGTTTCGCTCGTTCTACTCGTTTCGCTCGTTCTACTCGTTTCGCTCGTTCTACTCGTTTCGCCCGTTCTACTCGTTTCGCCCGTTCTACTCGTTTCGCCCGTTCTACTCGTTTCGCCCGTTCTACTCGTTTCGCCCGTTCTACTCGTTTCGCCCGTTCTACTCGTTTCGCTCTTCTACTCGTTTCGCTCGTTCTACTCGTTGCTCGTTCTACTCGTTTCGCTCGTTCTACTCGTTTCGCTCGTTCTACTCGTTTCGCTCGTTCTACTCGTTTCGCTCGTTCTACTCGTTTCGCTCGTTCTACTCGTTTCGCTCGTTCTACTCGTTTCGCTCGTTCTACTCGTTTCGCTCGTTCTACTCGTTTCGCTCGTTTTACTCGTTTGTTCGTTTGTTCGTTCTACTCGTTTCGCTCGTTCTACTCGTTTCGCTCGTTCTACTCGTTTCGCTCGTTCTACTCGTTTCGCTCGTTCTACTCGTTTCGCTCGTTTTACTCGTTTTACTAGTTTTACTCGTTTCCCTCGTTTGACTCGTTTCACTCGTTTTACTAGTTTTACTAGTTTTACTCGTTTTACTAGTTTACTCGTTTTACTAGTTTTACTCGTTTTACTCGTATTACTAGTTTTACTCGTTTTACTCGTTTGTTCGTTTGTTCGTTTGTTCGTTTGTTCGTTTGTTCGTTTGTTCGTTTGTTCGTTTGTTCGTTTGTTCGTTTGTTCGTTTGTTCGTTTGCTTCTTGGTTCGTTCGTTCGTTCGTTCGTTCGCTCGTTCTACTCGTTTCGCTCGTTCTACTCGTTCTCGTTTCGCTCGTTCTACTCGTTTCGCTCGTTCTACTCGTTTCGCTCGTTCTACTCGTTTCGCTCGTTCTACTCGTTTCGCTCGTTCTACTCGTTTCGCTCGTTCTACTCGTTTCGCTCGTTCTACTCGTTTCGCTCGTTCTACTCGTTTCGCTCGTTCTACTCGTTTCGCTCGTTCTACTCGTTTCGCTCGTTCTACTCGTTTCGCTCGTTCTTACTCGTTTCGCTCGTTCTACTCGTTTCGCTCGTTCTACTCGTTTCGCTCGTTCTACTCGTTTCGCTCGTTCTACTCGTTTCGCTCGTTCTACTCGTTTCGCTCGTTCTACTCGTTTCGCTCGTTCTACTCGTTTCGCTCGTTCTACTCGTTTCGCTCGTTCTACTCGTTTCGCTCGTTCTACTCGTTTCGCTCGTTCTACTCGTTTCGCTCGTTCTACTCGTTTCGCTCGTTCTACTCGTTTCGCTCGTTCTACTCGTTTCGCTCGTTCTACTCGTTTCGCTCGTTCTACTCGTTTCGCTCGTTCTACTCGTTTCGCTCGTTCTACTCGTTTCGCTCGTTCTACTCGTTTCGCTCGTTCTACTCGTTTCGCTCGTTCTACTCGTTTCGCTCGTTCTACTCGTTTCGCTCGTTCTACTCGTTTCGCTCGTTCTACTCGTTTCGCTCGTTCTACTCGTTTCGCTCGTTCTACTCGTTTCGCTCGTTCTACTCGTTTCGCTCGTTCTACTCGTTTCGCTCGTTCTACTCGTTTCGCTCGTTCTACTCGTTTCGCTCGTTCTACTCGTTCGCTCGTTCTACTCGTTTCGCTCGTTCTACTCGTTCTACTCGTTTCGCTCGTTCTACTCGTTTCGCTCGTTCTACTCGTTTCGCTCGTTCTACTCGTTTCGCTCGTTCTACTCGTTTTTTCGTTCTACTCGTTTCGCTCGTTCTACTCGTTCTACTCGTTTCGCTCGTTCTACTCGTTTCGCTCGTTCTACTCGTTTCGCTCGTTCTACTCGTTTCGCTCGTTCTACTCGTTTCGCTCGTTCTACTCGTTTCGCTCGTTCTACTCGTTTCGCACGTTCTACTCGTTTCGCTCGTTCTACTCGTTTCGCTCGTTCTACTCGTTTCGCTCGTTTTACTCGTTTCACTCGTTTTACTAGTTTTACTAGTTTTACTCGTTTTACTAGTTTTACTCGTTTTACTCGTTTGTTCGTTTGTTCGTTTCGCTCGTTCTACTCGTTTCGCTCGTTCTACTCGTTTCGCTCGTTCTACTCGTTTCGCTCGTTCTACTCGTTTCGCTCGTTCTACTCGTTTCGCTCGTTCTACTCGTTTCGCTCGTTCTACTCGTTTCGCTCGTTCTACTCGTTTCGCTCGTTCTACTCGTTTCGCTCGTTCTACTCGTTTCGCTCGTTCTACTCGTTTCGCTCGTTCTACTCGTTTCGCACGTTCTACTCGTTTCGCTCGTTCTACTCGTTTCGCTCGTTCTACTCGTTTCGCTCGTTCTACTCGTTTCGCTCGTTCTACTCGTTTCGCTCGTTCTACTCGTTTCGCTCGTTCTACTCGTTTCGCTCGTTCTACTCGTTTCGCTCGTTCTACTCGTTTCGCTCGTTCTACTCGTTTCGCTCGTTCTACTCGTTTCGCTCGTTCTACTCGTTTCGCTCGTTTTACTCGTTCGCTCGTTTTACTCGTTTCGCTCGTTTACTCGTTTCGCTCGTTTTACTCGTTTTACTAGTTTTACTCGTTTCCCTCGTTTTACTCGTTTCCCTCGTT
>NW_027487001.1:0-12500 GCF_050908995.1 Andrena cerasifolii | reverse complement strand
CGACCGACCGACTGACCGACCGACCGACCGACTGACCGACTGACCGACCGACTGACGGACTGACTGACCGATCGACCGACCGACTGACCGACCGAACGACGGAGTGACTGACCGACTGACCGACTGATCGACTGACCGACCGACTGACTGACCGACTGACCGACTGACCGACCGACCGACCGACAGACTGACGGTCTGACTGACCGACTGACCGACTGACAGACCGACTGACTGACTGACAGACCGACCGACCGACCGAACGACGGACTGACTGACCGACTGACCGACTGACCGACTGACCGACCGACTGACTGACCGACTGACCGACAGACCGACCGACCGACCGACCGACCGACCGACTGACAGACCGACTGACCGACCGACTGACCGACTGACGGACTGACTGACCGACTGACCGACTGACAGACCGACTGACCGATTGACAGACCGACCGACCGACCGACCGACCGAACGACGGACTGACTGACCGACTGACCGACTGACCGACTGACCGACCGACTGACTGACCGACTGACCGACAGACCGACCGACCGACCGACCGACTGACGGACTGACTGACCGACTGACCGACTGACAGACCGACTGACAGACCGACCGACTGACTGACTGACCGACCGACCGACCGACCGACCGTCTGACCGACCGACTGACCGACTGACCGACGGACTGACCGACCGACTGACCGACTGACCGACCGACCGACTGACGGACTGACTGACCGACTGACCGACTGACAGACCGACTGACCGACTGACAGACCGACCGACCGACCGACCGACCGACCGACCGACCGACCAACCGACCGACCCACCGACCGACCGACTGACCGACCGACCGACCGACTGACCGACTGACCGACCGACTGACGGACTGACTGACCGATCGACCGACCGACTGACCGACCGAACGACGGAGTGACTGACCGACTGACCGACTGATCGACTGACCGACCGACTGACGGACTGACTGACCGACTGACCGACTGACAGACCGACTGACCGATTGACAGACCGACCGACCGACCGACCGACCGAACGACGGACTGACTGACCGACTGACCGACTGACCGACTGACCGACCGACCGACCGACCGACTGACAGACCGACTGACCGACCGACTGACCGACTGACGGACTGACTGACCGACTGACCGACTGACAGACCGACTGACCGATTGACAGACCGACCGACCGACCGACCGACCGAACGACGGACTGACTGACCGACTGACCGACTGACCGACTGACCGACCGACTGACGGACTGACTGACCGACTGACCGACTGACAGACCGACTGACCGACTGACAGACCGACCGACCGACCGACCGACCGACCGACCGACCGACCAACCGACCGACCCACCGACCGACCGACTGACCGACCGACCGACCGACTGACCGACTGACCGACCGACTGACGGACTGACTGACCGATCGACCGACCGACTGACCGACCGAACGACGGAGTGACTGACCGACTGACCGACTGATCGACTGACCGACCGACTGACTGACCGACTGACCGACTGACCGACCGACCGACCGACAGACTGACGGTCTGACTGACCGACTGACCGACTGACAGACCGACTGACTGACTGACAGACCGACCGACCGACCGAACGACGGACTGACTGACCGACTGACCGACTGACCGACTGACCGACCGACTGACTGACCGACTGACCGACAGACCGACCGACCGACCGACCGACCGACCGACTGACAGACCGACTGACCGACCGACTGACCGACTGACGGACTGACTGACCGACTGACCGACTGACAGACCGACTGACCGATTGACAGACCGACCGACCGACCGACCGACCGAACGACGGACTGACTGACCGACTGACCGACTGACCGACTGACCGACCGACTGACTGACCGACTGACCGACAGACCGACCGACCGACCGACCGACTGACGGACTGACTGACCGACTGACCGACTGACAGACCGACTGACAGACCGACCGACTGACTGACTGACCGACCGACCGACCGACCGACCGTCTGACCGACCGACTGACCGACTGACCGACGGACTGACCGACCGACTGACCGACTGACCGACCGACCGACTGACGGACTGACTGACCGACTGACCGACTGACAGACCGACTGACCGACTGACAGACCGACCGACCGACCGACCGACCGACCGACCGACCGACCAACCGACCGACCCACCGACCGACCGACTGACCGACCGACCGACCGACTGACCGACTGACCGACCGACTGACGGACTGACTGACCGATCGACCGACCGACTGACCGACCGAACGACGGAGTGACTGACCGACTGACCGACTGATCGACTGACCGACCGACTGACTGACCGACTGACCGACTGACCGACCGACCGACCGACAGACTGACGGTCTGACTGACCGACTGACCGACTGACAGACCGACTGACTGACTGACAGACCGACCGACCGACCGAACGACGGACTGACTGACCGACTGACCGACTGACCGACTGACCGACCGACTGACTGACCGACTGACCGACAGACCTACCGACCGACCGACCGACCGACCGACTGACAGACCGACTGACCGACCGACTGACCGACTGACGGACTGACTGACCGACTGACCGACTGACAGACCGACTGACCGATTGACAGACCGACCGACCGACCGACCGACCGAACGACGGACTGACTGACCGACTGACCGACTGACCGACTGACCGACCGACTGACTGACCGACTGACCGACAGACCGACCGACCGACCGACCGACTGACGGACTGACTGACCGACTGACCGACTGACAGACCGACTGACAGACCGACCGACTGACTGACTGACCGACCGACCGACCGACCGACCGTCTGACCGACCGACTGACCGACTGACCGACGGACTGACCGACCGACTGACCGACTGACCGACCGACCGACCGACTGACCGACTGACCGACCGACTGACGGACTGACTGACCGATCGACCGACCGACTGACCGACCGAACGACGGAGTGACTGACCGACTGACCGACTGATCGACTGACCGACCGACTGACTGACCGACTGACCGACTGACCGACCGACCGACCGACAGACTGACGGACTGACTGACCGACTGACCGACTGACAGACCGACTGACTGACTGACAGACCGACCGACCGACCGAACGACGGACTGACTGACCGACTGACCGACTGACCGAATGACCGACCGACTGACTGACCGACTGACCGACAGACCGACCGACCGACCGACCGACCGACCGACCATCCGACCGACCGACCGACCGACCGACCGACCGACCGACCGACCGACTGACCGACTGGCCGACCGACTGACGGACCGACCGACCGACCGACCGACCGTCTGACCGACCGACTGACCGACTGACCGACGGACTGACCGACCGACTGACCGACTGACCGACCGACCGACCGACCGACCGACCGACCGACCGACTGACGGACTGACTGACCGACTGACCGACTGACCGACTGACAGACCGACTGACCGACTGACAGACCGACCGACCGACCGACCGACCGACCGACCGACCGACCGACCGACCGACCGACCGACCGACCGACCGACCGACCGACCGACCAACCGACCGACCGACCGAACGACCGACTGACCGACCGACCGACCGACTGACCGACTGACCGACCGACTGACGGACTGACTGACCGATCGACCGACCGACTGACCGACCGAACGACGGAGTGACTGACCGACTGACCGACTGATCGACTGACCGACCGACTGACTGACCGACTGACCGACTGACCGACCGACCGACCGACAGACTGACGGACTGACTGACCGACTGACCGACTGACAGACCGACTGACTGACTGACAGACCGACCGACCGACCGACCGACCGACCGACCGACCGACCGACCGACCGACCGACCGACCGACCGACCGACCGAACGACAGACTGACAGACCGACCGATCGACCGACCGACTGACAGACCGACTGACCGACTGACAGATCGACCGACCGACCGACCGACCGACCGACCGACCGACCGACCGACCGACCGACCGACCAACCGACCGACCGACTGACCGACCGACCGACTGACGGACCGACCGACCGACCGACCGACCGACCGACCGACTGACAGGCCGACTGACCGACCGACTGACCGACCGACCGACCGACCGACCAACCTACCGACCGACCGACCGACCGACCTTCTGACCGACTGACCGACCGACCGACCGACCGACCGACCGACCGACCGACCGACCGACCGACCGACCGACTGACGGACTGACTGACCGACTGACCGACTGACAGACCGACTGACCGACTGACAGACCGACCGACCGACCGACCGACCGACCGACCGACCAACCGACCGACCCACCGACCGACCGACCGACTGACCGACCGACCGACCGACTGACCGACTGACCGACCGACTGACGGACTGACTGACCGATCGACCGACCGACTGACCGACCGAACGACGGAGTGACTGACCGACTGACCGACTGATCGACTGACCGACCGACTGACTGACCGACTGACCGACTGACTGACAGACCGACCGACCGACCGACCGAACGATAGACCGACCGACCGACCGACCGAACGACGGACTGACTGACCGACTGACCGACTGACCGACTGACCGACCGACTGACTGACCGACTGACCGACAGACCGACCGACCGACCGACCGACTGACGGACTGACTGACCGACTGACCGACTGACAGACCGACTGACAGACCGACCGACTGACTGACTGACCGACCGACCGACCGACCGACCGTCTGACCGACCGACTGACCGACTGACCGACGGACTGACCGACCGACTGACCGACTGACCGACCGACCGACTGACGGACTGACTGACCGACTGACCGACTGACAGACCGACTGACCGACTGACAGACCGACCGACCGACCGACCGACCGACCGACCGACCGACCAACCGACCGACCCACCGACCGACCGACTGACCGACCGACCGACCGACTGACCGACTGACCGACCGACTGACGGACTGACTGACCGATCGACCGACCGACTGACCGACCGAACGACGGAGTGACTGACCGACTGACCGACTGATCGACTGACCGACCGACTGACTGACCGACTGACCGACTGACCGACCGACCGACCGACAGACTGACGGTCTGACTGACCGACTGACCGACTGACAGACCGACTGACTGACTGGCAGACCGACCGACCGACCGAACGACGGACTGACTGACCGACTGACCGACTGACCGACTGACCGACCGACTGACTGACCGACTGACCGACAGACCTACCGACCGACCGACCGACCGACCGACTGACAGACCGACTGACCGACCGACTGACCGACTGACGGACTGACTGACCGACTGACCGACTGACAGACCGACTGACCGATTGACAGACCGACCGACCGACCGACCGACCGAACGACGGACTGACTGACCGACTGACCGACTGACCGACTGACCGACCGACTGACTGACCGACTGACCGACAGACCGACCGACCGACCGACCGACTGACGGACTGACTGACTGACTGACCGACTGACCGACTGACAGACCGACTGACAGACCGACCGACTGACTGACTGACCGACCGACCGACCGACCGACCGTCTGACCGACCGACTGACCGACTGACCGACGGACTGACCGACCGACTGACCGACTGACCGACCGACCGACCGACTGACCGACTGACCGACCGACTGACGGACTGACTGACCGATCGACCGACCGACTGACCGACCGAACGACGGAGTGACTGACCGACTGACCGACTGATCGACTGACCGACCGACTGACTGACCGACTGACCGACTGACCGACCGACCGACCGACAGACTGACGGACTGACTGACCGACTGACCGACTGACAGACCGACTGACTGACTGACAGACCGACCGACCGACCGAACGACGGACTGACTGACCGACTGACCGACTGACCGAATGACCGACCGACTGACTGACCGACTGACCGACAGACCGACCGACCGACCATCCGACCGACCGACCGACCGACCGACCGACCGACCGACCGACCGACTGACCGACTGGCCGACCGACTGACGGACCGACCGACCGACCGACCGACCGTCTGACCGACCGACTGACCGACTGACCGACGGACTGACCGACCGACTGACCGACTGACCGACCGACCGACCGACCGACCGACCGACCGACCGACTGACGGACTGACTGACCGACTGACCGACTGACCGACTGACAGACCGACTGACCGACTGACAGACCGACCGACCGACCGACCGACCGACCGACCGACCGACCGACCGACCGACCGACCGACCGACCGACCGACCGACCGACCGACCGACCAACCGACCGACCGACCGAACGACCGACTGACCGACCGACCGACCGACTGACCGACTGACCGACCGACTGACGGACTGACTGACCGATCGACCGACCGACTGACCGACCGAACGACGGAGTGACTGACCGACTGACCGACTGATCGACTGACCGACCGACTGACTGACCGACTGACCGACTGACCGACCGACCGACCGACAGACTGACGGACTGACTGACCGACTGACCGACTGACAGACCGACTGACTGACTGACAGACCGACCGACCGACCGACCGACCGACCGACCGACCGACCGACCGACCGACCGACCGACCGACCGACCGACCGACCGACAGACTGACAGACCGACCGATCGACCGACCGACTGACAGACCGACTGACCGACTGACAGATCGACCGACCGACCGACCGACCGACCGACCGACCGACCGACCGACCGACCGACCGACCGACCAACCGACCGACCGACTGACCGACCGACCGACTGACGGACCGACCGACCGACCGACCGACCGACCGACCGACTGACAGGCCGACCGACTGACCGACCGACCGACCGACTGACCGACTGACCGACCGACTGACGGACCGACCGACCGACCGACCGACCGACCGACCGACCGACCGACCGACCAACCGACCGACCGACCGACCGACCGACCGACCGACCAACCTACCGACCGACCGACCGACCGACCTTCTGACCGACTGACCGACCGACCGACCGACCGACCGACCGACCGACCGACCGACCGACCGACCGACCGACTGACGGACTGACTGACCGACTGACCGACTGACAGACCGACTGACCGACTGACAGACCGACCGACCGACCGACCGACCGACCGACCGACCAACCGACCGACCCACCGACCGACCGACCGACTGACCGACCGACCGACCGACTGACCGACTGACCGACCGACTGACGGACTGACTGACCGATCGACCGACCGACTGACCGACCGAACGACGGAGTGACTGACCGACTGACCGACTGATCGACTGACCGACCGACTGACTGACCGACTGACCGACTGACTGACAGACCGACCGACCGACCGACCGACCGATAGACCGACCGACCGACCGACCGACCGACTGACGGACTGACTGACCGACTGACCGACTGACAGACCGACTGACAGACAGACAGACCGACCGACCGACCGACCGACCGACCGACCGACCGACCGACCGACCGACCGACCAACCGAACGACCGACCGACCGACCGACCGACCGACCGACCGACCGACCAACCGAACGACCGACCGACCGACCGACCGACCGACCGACCGACCGACTGACCGACTGGCCGACCGACTGACGGACCGACCGACCGACCGACCGACCGACCGATCGACCGACCGACTGACAGACCGACTGACCGACTGACAGACCGACCGACCGACCGACCGACCGACCGAACAACCGACCGACCGACCGACCGACCGACTGACCGACCGACCGGCCGACCGACCGACCGACCGACCGCATGACCGACCGACTGACCGACTGACCGACGGACTGACCGACCGACTGACCGACCGACCGACCGACCGACCGACCGACCGACCGACCGACCGACCGACCGACCGACCGACTGACCGACCGACCGACCGACTGACCGACTGACCGACCGACTGACGGACCGACCGACCGACCGACCGACCAACCGACCGACCGACCGACCGACCGACCGACCGACCGAACAACCGAACGACCGACCGACCGACCGACCGACCGACCATCCGACCGACCGACCGACCGACCGACCGACCGACCGACCGACCGACCGACCGACCGACCGACCGACCGTCTGACTGACCGACTGACCGACCGACTGACGGACTGACTGACCGATCGACCGACCGACTGACCGACCGAACGACGGAGTGACTGACCGACTGACCGACTGATCGACTGACCGACCGACTGACTGACCGACTGACCGACTGACCGACCGACCGACCGACAGACTGACGGACTGACTGACCGACTGACCGACTGACAGACCGACTGACTGACTGACAGACCGACCGACCGACCGACCGACCGACCGACCGACCGACCGACCGACCGACCGACCGACCGACCGACCGACAGACTGACAGACCGACCGATCGACCGACCGACTGACAGACCGACTGACCGACTGACAGATCGACCGACCGACCGACCGACCGACCGACCGACCGACCGACCGACCGACCGACCGACCGACCAACCGACCGACCGACCGACCGACCGACCGACCGACTGACCACCGACCGACTGACGGACCGACCGACCGACCGACCGACCGACCGACCGACTGACAGGCCGACTGACCGACCGACTGACCGACCGACCGACCGACCGACCAACCTACCGACCGACCGACCGTCCGACCTTCTGACCGACTGACCGACCGACCGACCGACCGACCGACCGACCGACCGACCGACCGACCGACCGACCGACTGACGGACTGACTGACCGACTGACCGACTGACAGACCGACTGACCGACTGACAGACCGACCGACCGACCGACCGACCGACCGACCGACCAACCGACCGACCCACCGACCGACCGACCGACTGACCGACCGACCGACCGACTGACCGACTGACCGACCGACTGACGGACTGACTGACCGATCGACCGACCGACTGACCGACCGAACGACGGAGTGACTGACCGACTGACCGACTGATCGACTGACCGACCGACTGACTGACCGACTGACCGACTGACTGACAGACCGACCGACCGACCGACCGACCGACAGACCGACCGACCGACCGACTGACGGACTGACTGACCGACTGACCGACTGACAGACCGACTGACAGACAGACAGACCGACCGACCGACCGACCGACCGACCGACCGACCGACCGACCGACCGACCGACCAACCGAACGACCGACCGACCGACCGACCGACCGACCGACCGACCGACCAACCGAACGACCGACCGACCGACCGACCGACCGACCGACCGACCGACCGACCGACTGACCGACTGGCCGACCGACTGACGGACCGACCGACCGACCGACCGACCGACCGATCGACCGACCGACTGACAGACCGACTGACCGACTGACAGACCGACCGACCGACCGACCGACCGACCGAACAACCGACCGACCGACCGACCGACTGACCGACCGACCGGCCGACCGACCGACCGACCGACCGCATGACCGACCGACTGACCGACTGACCGACGGACTGACCGACCGACTGACCGACCGACCGACCGACCGACCGACCGACCGACCGACCGACCGACCGACCGACCGACCGACTGACCGACCGACCGACCGACTGACCGACTGACCGACCGACTGACGGACCGACCGACCGACCGACCGACCAACCGACCGACCGACCGACCGACCGACCGACCGACCGAACAACCGAACGACCGACCGACCGACCGACCGACCGACCATCCGACCGACCGACCGACCGACCGACCGACCGACCGACCGACCGACCGACCGACCGACCGACCGACCGTCTGACTGACCGACTGACCGACCGACTGACGGACTGACTGACCGATCGACCGACCGACTGACCGACCGAACGACGGAGTGACTGACCGACTGACCGACTGATCGACTGACCGACCGACTGACTGACCGACTGACCGACTGACCGACCGACCGACCGACAGACTGACGGACTGACTGACCGACTGACCGACTGACAGACCGACTGACTGACTGACAGACCGACCGACCGACCGACCGACCGACCGACCGACCGACCGACCGACCGACCGACCGACCGACCGACCGACCGACCGACCGACCGACCGACAGACTGACAGACCGACCGATCGACCGACCGACTGACAGACCGACTGACCGACTGACAGATCGACCGACCGACCGACCGACCGACCGACCGACCGACCGACCGACCGACCGACCGACCGACCAACCGACCGACCGACCGACCGACCGACCGACTGACCGACCGACCGACTGACGGACCGACCGACCGACCGACCGACCGACCGACCGACTGACAGACCGACTGACCGACCGACTGACCGACCGACCGACCGACCGACCAACCTACCGACCGACCGACCGACCGACCTTCTGACCGACCGACCGACCGACCGACCGACCGACCGACCGACCGACCGACCGACCGACCGACCGACCGACCGACCGACAGACTGACAGACCGACCGATCGACCGACCGACTGACAGACCGACTGACCGACTGACAGATCGACCGACTGACCGACTGACTGACAGACCGACCGACCGACCGACCGACCGACAGACCGACCGACCGACCGACTGACGGACTGACTGACCGACTGACCGACTGACAGACCGACTGACAGACAGACAGACCGACCGACCGACCGACCGACCGACCGACCGACCGACCGACCGACCGACCAACCGAACGACCGACCGACCGACCGACCGACCGACCGACCGACCGACCGACCGACCGACCGACCGACCGACCGACCGACCGACCGACAGACTGACAGACCGACCGATCGACCGACCGACTGACAGACCGACTGACCGACTGACAGACCGACCGACCGACCGACCGACCGACCGACCGACCGACCGACCGACCGACCGACCGACCGACCGACCGACCGACCGACCGACCGACAGACTGACAGACCGACCGATCGACCGACCGACTGACAGACCGACTGACCGACTGACAGATCGACCGACCGACCGACCGACCGACCGACCGACCGACCGACCGACCGACCGACCGACCGACCAACCGACCGACCGACCGACCGACCGACCGACTGACCGACCGACCGACTGACGGACCGACCGACCGACCGACCGACCGACCGACCGACTGACAGACCGACTGACCGACCGACTGACCGACCGACCGACCGACCGACCAACCTACCGACCGACCGACCGACCGACCTTCTGACCGACCGACCGACCGACCGACCGACCGACCGACCGACCGACCGACCGACCGACCGACCGACCGACCGACCGACAGACTGACAGACCGACCGATCGACCGACCGACTGACAGACCGACTGACCGACTGACAGATCGACCGACTGACCGACTGACTGACAGACCGACCGACCGACCGACCGACCGACCGACCGACTGACCGACTGGCCGACCGACTGACGGACCGACCGACCGACCGACCGACCGACCGATCGACCGACCGACTGACAGACCGACTGACCGACTGACAGACCGACCGACGACCGACCGACCGACCGAACAACCGACCGACCGACCGACCGACTGACCGACCGACCGGCCGACCGACCGACCGACCGACCGCATGACCGACCGACTGACCGACTGACCGACGGACTGACCGACCGACTGACCGACCGACCGACCGACCGACCGACCGACCGACCGACCGACCGACCGACCGACCGACCGACTGACCGACCGACCGACCGACTGACCGACTGACCGACCGACTGACGGACCGACCGACCGACCGACCGACCAACCGACCGACCGACCGACCGACCGACCGACCGACCGAACAACCGAACGACCGACCGACCGACCGACCGACCGACCATCCGACCGACCGACCGACCGATCGACCGACCGACCGACCGACCGACCGACCGACCGACCGACCGACTGACCGACCGACTGACGGACTGACTGACCGATCGACCGACCGACTGACCGACCGAACGACGGAGTGACCGACCGACCGACCGACCGACCGACCGACCGACCGACCGACCGACCGACCGACCGACCGACCGACCGACCGACCGACCGACAGACTGACAGACCGACCGATCGACCGACCGACTGACAGACCGACTGACCGACTGACAGATCGACCGACCGACGACGACCGACCGACCGACCGACCGACCGACCGACCGACCGACCGACCGACCAACCGACCGACCGACCGACCGACCGACCGACTGACCGACCGACCGACTGACGGACCGACCGACCGACCGACCGACCGACCGACCGACTGACAGGCCGACTGACCGACCGACTGACCGACCGACCGACCGACCGACCAACCTACCGACCGACCGACCGACCGACCTTCTGACCGACTGACCGACCGACCGACCGACCGACCGACCGACCGACCGACCGAC